>NW_015554127.1:450848-454130 GCF_001515605.1 Sinocyclocheilus anshuiensis
TGCATTGAGGAGGAGCCCAAACTACACTCAGTGGCCAAGTGATGCCTGTTATGGTCCATGGTATTGGCACAAATTCTGTGTCATGAACAATTGTTTGTTTCTTCAACAAAGTCAACAGTAGTCAACATTTGAAGTGGATCAAAACCTTTCATCAAAGTTAACCTAAAACCAAAATGCGCTGTTGTCTTAGGACAACTTTGATGAACTTTTTTGATCCACATCAAATGTTGACTACTGTATATATTTCAAGTTGGAAAAGACATTTAGTTCCCACTTTAAGTGAACCTTAGTTCCCAGGTCATCTACAAGATCGATTAAAATGCTGATAAATTCAAGAAAAGATGAGACACAAACACATGAAAGTATGATTGAAATGTTAAAAAGTAAAGTGACTGAAGTGACGTGAAAGTGTCACTTATAAGTAACACATTTATTCTGTGGCACTTAAAAAAATTATTTGGCGCCTAAAATTTTTTTCTTAAAGGAGCCAATGGCTCCTTACTCTATTTTTTTGTTTGGAGTCCTGAACATATCTAACTTGAAATGTCTCTTCGTGTGGAGGCAGCTTATTACGCA
Source organism: Sinocyclocheilus anshuiensis (assembly GCF_001515605.1). Lineage (NCBI taxonomy): Eukaryota > Metazoa > Chordata > Actinopteri > Cypriniformes > Cyprinidae > Sinocyclocheilus > Sinocyclocheilus anshuiensis. The sequence continues at coordinate 451,425 of NW_015554127.1, forward strand.
GCGTGTCGCCCACCTCAGACAGTCAACAGATTGAGTAAAAAAGGGGCGGCGATGCGTTTCCCCTGGATCGTCACGCTGATGTGTTGATGATGATCTGTTTTGTAAGCTGCCTTCATGTCATTGTGCTTCCTGTCAGCTAGAGTTCTACCCTCATTCTTTCACCCGGGCTTCTCAAACCGTTGATCAGCAGCTTGTAATATTTCACCCTCTGAAATAAAATTCAAAAAAAGAACGGCAGGAATGTCTCAGAAGGCATGCAGGCGGCACTAGACTGTTTGAGTGGAATGAATGAATTCATCATGAAATGAAAAAGCCACCCTTCTTTGAGAGTGCATCCTCTCAGAAATAACCACACTCCAGCAAAATACAAATTGATTTATTCTGCACATTATAATCATTTTTCCCTCATCCAGACCACTGAGGGTTTGGACTTGAAAGCCTCTCAAAGAAGCTTTTGCAGAAAGTGTCTTTGTCACATCAGATGGCCGCAGACACTCCTTTTTGTGTAGCTGTAATGTCTTCGGATGCATCATGTCCCCTCAAAAGTGGAATAAGCTTTACAAGTCTGACAGGGTTTCATCTTGTGATGGGTGTGTCATGTGGCAGCAGGCGTTCAGGAAACACAATGTTGTCTTTCTTCATCTACATGACCACAATAATTTTATATCAGGCCTCACTGGGCCTCTCAGTTTACTAAACCACAGTCAGTTTGCATATTGGCTGGATCTGCTTTAGGAAAGCATTCATCTTAGGTGGCAAGAACAAACTGTATTACCTCATTCTGTGATGCCATCACTTGTTTATGTTTTCATGGAATATGCAGTATGCATGCAGCAGCCAACAGAAAAAAATTTAAGTTCATTAAGTTAAAAAAAATGGCTCTGGTAGGGAAGAAAGTTAATTATATAAAGTTTAAATATTAAGTTAGAATTATTAGCTTTTGTTGGCCAAACAATGGTTTGATATTTCTGTATGCTACCAGCTTTTACAGCTTTGATGTTTCATTGTTGTTTTTTGTTTCATAATTAACTATAATAGTTTGATCTCCAGCAACAGGACCGGGCAGCCCTGGCATAAAGCCTTGCAAACAGCTGCAAAGAGGAAATCAATGTGAAATGGCTCAGTATGGTTCATGGCATATTTATTTAGCTACAGCTTTTTCCAAATAATATCATTAAATGAAATCACTACAGTATTCAAAAGTCGTGTTTGTTTAGTTGACCGTGGGTACGCTGCACCTATGGCTCCACTGAACCTCCACTGCAGGGTCAGTCATAAGTTGGCAGTCAATAGCAAGTGCCCTTGATTTCTGAACTCTGTGTGGCAAGTGTAAATTGTTTTATCAGCAGTGCCGTGAGACTGTAGCTGCACTGTATTTCTGGACTAACAACCCAGGAAGCAATTAGTAATTGTTTGTTTTTATTTTTATTTTTTTATGTTTTGAGTGTTCGTACATAACACAGACATGAGTTGAGAGGCCGTGGTAGGACAGCATGCTGGCCTTATCTCAGTGGGATCCACTCAACAGGGGGTCTGCTCATACTTGAACAGCTAATGCCATGTGACATTTCTGCGTCTACTGCAATTTGCAAGATTTTTCCAAGAAAAACAGGAAATTAGGTACACATTGCTTAGCTGAATATCAGGATGTTGCTAATAAACTCCAACTGCTGGCTGTGTATTTAATACATTCTTGTGATGCATTCAATTCATTTGTTGGGATTTAAAAGCTTTTCAAAATGTAATCAGGTAGTCCGTCTTATACAGGCGAGCTTGGCTAGTCAGATTTAAGAACCAGAACGAAATGTTTCACATGTATAGTACAGGTCAGGGGCAACTTGACATATGTTTTAAGTGTAATAAAGTTACGTAATTTATATAAAGTTATTTAATTATTAGTTTTTGTTGGTCAAACAATGTTTGAGATTTCTGTATGTTATCTTTTATATCTTTAATGTTTCATTGTTTTGTTTAAATTTTTTACTGCTTAAATTTAGCTGAAAACCATAATAGTTTGTTTAATCCTATCGTGACAACTTACCCCACAATATAAATAGCACAGTATGATAGCTTTTTTGAAGCTAAAACTTAAAAAAATATGTGCTTGTATAGATAATTATAATATTAACTGGAGTAAAAAAACGTGACAACTAGCCTCAGTCTCCTCTGTTTGTCGTAAACCTCTAACTGAGAAATGCAAATGACCCACTCTATCATGATTGTATTTGCTCTCATATAGCTGCTCAGGGGCAGGGCTGGATTGGTAATCGGGCATACCGGTCATTTTCCCAGTGGGCCGACGCACTGAAGGGGCCGACAGAATGTTTTTTTTTTTTTTTTTGGCAAGGACCATCACGCAGGGACAGCAAGCATCCAGTGGTGCATTGGATTGTCTCCTGTATAGACAGCGTAAACCATCCAATCACAATGCGCTATAGACGGAACGATGAAGTATTTTGCTACGCCTATATGAAGATCGCTTCACTCCAACTTCTTCCTCGTCGGCTTTTCCCAAGTTTTCACAGCAGATTTATCAAGAACAGGCTTGCTCTGCGGTGAGTGATACTGGCCAAAGAGCCAGGCAGGAGGAGAAGAGAGTAGTTGAATCGGTGCTTGATAGGGACTTGCAACAGAGGCAGACATCTAACCTATCCTAATGTGTGTGCGCGCCATGAGTGTAGAATACGTAAACACTTTTTAATAAAA
>NW_015554127.1:454513-454928 GCF_001515605.1 Sinocyclocheilus anshuiensis
TTTGGCCAAGTCAAGTCAAGTGTGTTCATAGAGGTTTCCATGGGCCAATGCGAATAAAGCTAGATTTAAATTTAAAAAGACACGATATTGTCGGACCTGACATTTTATTCTTATCCAAAACAACTAGATGTGATATGAGTGTGATACATACATACATGCACTACCAGTCAAAGGTTTTTGAACAGTAATATTTTTTTATGTTTTTTAAAAAAGTATTTTCTCACCAAACCTGCATTTATTTGATCCAAAATACGGCAAAAGCAGTAATATTGTGATTTTTTTTTTACTATTTAAAACAACTGCTTTCTATTTAAATATATATTAAAATGTCATTTATTTCTGTGATCAAAGCTAAATTTTCAGCATCATTACTCCATTCTTCAGTGTCACATGATCTTCAGAAATCATTCTAATA
>NW_015554127.1:455329-455620 GCF_001515605.1 Sinocyclocheilus anshuiensis
ATTATTATTATTATTATCAAAATTTAAAACAGTTGAGTACATTTTTTTCGGGATTCTTTGATGAATAGAAAGATCAAAAGATCAGCATTTATCTGAAATAAAAAGCTTTTGTATACAATTCAGTAGCTTGGAGTCAGTAGAATACATTTTTCTTTTTTGGGAAAGAAATTATAGAAATTAATACTGTTATTTAGCAAGGATGCTTTAAATTGATCAAAGGTGATGATAAAGACATTCATAATGTTACAAAAGATTTCCATTTCAGATAAATGCTGTTCTATTCATCATCTG
>NW_015554127.1:455857-459440 GCF_001515605.1 Sinocyclocheilus anshuiensis
GCAGGCTTGGTGAGCAGAAGAGACTTCTTTAAAAAGCATTAAAAATCTTACTGTTCAAAACCTTTTGACTGGTAGTATATACTGTATATATATATATATATAAATGGTGGTGGGCCGCCTGGACCAAAAAATGCCTGGGCCGATGCTCAGGGGTAATTCTGCTTACCATTCATCTGTATGTGATTCTCCTTAATAATTAGCTATATTATATCATTTCTTCCCGGTTTTATACGCGAGGTGTAACAAATGGGTCACGGTTGCTCCTCGCAGGTCCACAGACGATAACATCCATAATTCCTATTATGGTTCATATTGCTGATAGAGACGCAGGAGTGCCGTCTGGTGATTAATGGCCCTGCCAATAACGAGAACCTGACTGGAAGAGACCATAGCCGCTCATAGCCATCATTCGGCAGGCTCTTTGCGCGTGTGTAGCCGGTGGGAGGAGCCGCTTCCCTGCGATTGTCTGTCTGCGCTCACGCCGCGCGCAAGCCGCGCATTCCTCTAAAGTTGCGTTCTCGAGACATACTGCGTCGCAGAGGATTGCGCGTCGAGACAGTCACACTTGTTTCTGCCATCAAGATTTATTTTGTTTCCCCTTTTGGTTTCTTTCAAGATGACAGGAGAAAAGAATGTTCGACATTTAAAGCTGGTATGTGAGTACGTGGTCGTATATCTCGCTGTGCTGTAGTTAGTTAGGATTTAAAGTAAGGGACAGTTCAGCTGTCAGATTCAAGGTAGTTTAACGCATCCTGAAGTAAACTAAAAGCGGAGAAGTTTGAATAATTCTGTAAACCAGGGGCTGTGCTGCAAAACCTCCTGAGCTGCTTACCTAGACTGTTTTTGGTCACCGTAAGCGCTTCAAAATGCTGTCTAGGTAGTGGGCTCGCTAGACATTGAGAAGCAGCGCTGTAGAGTCGGTGTGTTTTACTTCTTAACCTGCCTGTTCTCTTCTGCACCGCGTTTCGACGCTATTATTGGATATGTCTGGTCTGTTTGGAGATCCTGACTAACATTGTATCGTCATTTTAGCTGCGATCAGCAGTGATGTTTCTCCTGTAGACAGAGATAAATGGATGATTAGTGTTATATAGCTTACTCTCATAACCTGAACATTTGCGCATATCGCTACCATAGCGACAATGCATATGTATTTTGTATATTCCTGAAACACTGAGCGTTTCATTTAGTATGGACTTCAATGCAATGGCTTTTAAGCAATCTTGTCGTTCACTTGCAGAATGTGATCATATTGAAAAGTTTCTATTTTGTTATTCATTTATATGATTTCTTTTTCTAACTCTTTTGGAACCGTTTTTAAGATCAGATATGTGGTTGTTAACTTGGGGGCCTCAGTAAACCTTCAAGGGGCCACAAAATGTAAAGTATTTTAAAATAAATGATATTACAATAAAAAAAAAAAAACACATAAATGCTATATAAGTGCAACACAATTTGCATCCGATTTCTTTCTTCAAAAATGTAAACCATTTTGTATTGTTGATGTTTTTTCTCCCTTCAAAGATATTTAAACATTGTTTCCTTTAAAAATTAGCTAAAAGATACCTGAGTTTAAAGAACATATAGCAACACGCTAATTGAGATCAGCTGTTGTGCGCATATTTTAGTTGTCAGTCTGTACTTCGCATCAATTTTAATAATTTCAATCAAAAAAAAGCTCACCTGCTATTAGAGAACATGCTTTCACTCTAAAAGAATGTTGGTGGCAGTTGCAGTTGTTTTTAGTAGCATTAGTCACGTTTTTGATCGTAGGAAACTCATGTTACTTCTTTTTCGAATGAGAGCATAAATCCATCAACAGCGGTTTGGATCAGTTTTCATCTCAGGACTCCAGTTTAGTTGTTTTCATACCTCAGCTGGTTTTGATTTGTAAGTGATTGTTTACACGTCGTTATACAATATAAAGTCTATTGTAAGTGTGGTTCTTTGTCGAGCTTTCATCAAAGGCTGTCAGAATCCCTTAACAGAAAGCAGGTATTTGGGGGTTTGTTTGTTCTGCTGGCATGCAGAACAACACCCTGTAGGCAGGCCCTGAGTTGAAGGTCATTAAAATGTCATTTAGCAGCTGTCAATTTTAAAAGATTATGTGGCAGATTGATCTGGTTTGTTGAAAGAGCACTACTGTTGGCTAACAAACCATTTAACATTTATGACTAGAATACATAAGTGATCTTTGGTGGCATGTACACCGTGGCTGTCAGTCCCTTCATATTCTTTCATACAGGCTTAGATTACTGCCAGCTAAAATAGGGATGGATGACTTTTATTCCACTGCATCTCTGAGCAAAACAAACTGAAAGCATGAGTGTTCACTTGTTTTGAAGGCACCTCTTTTTTACGCTCTTGTGGCTCATGACATGACACATTCTCTCAGCTGAATTACACATGAATAAGAGCGTAATTAGATGATATGAGGTGCTGGGTAACAGAAGGCTAATATGGGCTGAACCGTGTTTCTTTTTTGCCCTCGCCATTGTTTTTGTCTCTAGGGCATGAACAAAAGTATGATGGACTATTGTGTGGTCAAAGGGCAACCACAAAATTATATTTTGTCATTTAATTCTATAATTGTAATTGCGCGCACCTGCTGGAGAAAAAAAAAAAGATGTGTTTGAATTGAGATCCCTATCTTTTAATGATTAATCGTGCATACATATGAGCCTACAGCCTGTATTTTTGTATGTCATATTTGTACCAGACCTCAAAAGTAACCCGGACCCAGGCCCGGGCGCCCCAATCCCCCCCCCCCAGCCAAACATGCTGATTTGCTGCATCATATGACCCCTTTAAGGTTTCTTTAAAACTCATTTAAAATAGAAATATTTTGTATCATAACAACATGTATTTACTGTCACTTTTGATCAATTAAACGCATCCTTGCTGAATAAAATTATTCATATCTTTTAGAAATAATGTATATAAGTATTCTGACTTTATATATCGCCCAGCCCTATATAACCATATATGTAAATGATACATGATGCTTTACACATTGTTACTATGCTTAAAATGCACTGCAATTCCTAAATCAGAAATGTGACAGTTTAACCTCCCTTCACTGGAAGCAGGCAGGTGTGGCTGTATTTTAAAGGGGTCATATGATGTGTAATGGATTAATTGGTGTAATGACATTTGTTTATGCGGTTTAAGGTTCAAAAAACACATTATTTTCCACATACTGTACATTATTGTTTCTCTTCTATGCCCCGCCTTTCTGAAACGCGTCGATTTTTACAAAGCTCCTCGGTCTGAAAAGCGAGGTGTGCTCTGATTGGCCAGCTATCCAGTGCGTTGTGAATGGCCGAATACCTCAAGTGTGTGACGGAAATGTTACGTTCCTTACCATACTGTGATGCCGTGTCTCGGCCGGATCAACGAGACAAAACCAATAAAACCCATTATAAACCAGGCATTTGTTGCATCCAGTGGGGACATAATTACAGATTATAATGACTTATACTGTCTTTTTACGCATTGTGTTGCATCGTGCCGCGTAAACATAAAACCATGTCCGCATTTGTGATCGGAGAAATGACAAACAACAAGCACTACTCTACACTGC
>NW_015554127.1:459871-460639 GCF_001515605.1 Sinocyclocheilus anshuiensis
CATTTGGGTGGCGTTATGCAAATCTTCCCACATCGTGACGTAGACATGTGGGGGCATGTTTGAATGAGGCGTTTTAGGAGGGCGTGGGCGAGTCTTAACTTTTATAAAGAATATCTCTTTGGGTTTGAGACTTTAGTCTTTGCAACTTTAGGGATCTTATCTATTCACGAACAGCTTGTAACACTCCAAAGAGAAAGGAAAACTTGAAATCGCATCATATGACCCCTTTAAGAGTTTGCATTGTTGTCAGCATTCCATGAAGAACTTTGTTATAACCACAGTAAACAGAAACAATAACTTTTTCACAACGCTTAGAGCTTGCACCCTTCCTGTCGGCAATAGTTAGAGCGATATTTTTAGTCTACAGTACATAAACCTTTTTATCCAGTACTGTAGATGTTTATACTTATTCATCTCTCACCGAATTATTTGTCCCTGATGGTGAAATTATCTGTTGCATTCATTGTGGTCAGCTATACAGTTTCCTGTGCCGCTATTCAGCCACTGCTGATTCTACACTGCAAAATAAATTATATTTCACCTGCTTTGCTTGCAGGCTGAATTGAATGAGAGGAAATAAAAATGTGTTGCAAAAAACCTGGACAAGAAGTCTTATTTTAGATTGTCTTCGCCAACTGCATTCAAAAACAAACACAGTGCAAGCAGTGTCGTTTGATAGTATATTAAGTATATTAAAGGGGTCATATGGTGTTGCTAAAAAGAACATTATTTTGTGTATTTGGTGTAATGAAATGTGTTTATGCGGTT
>NW_015554127.1:461012-463364 GCF_001515605.1 Sinocyclocheilus anshuiensis
GTAAACAGTCCTCCATAAAATGCACTGCACACATCTGAATATTTGGGTTGAACTGTTCTGAAACAGTGCTGTAAATACAGCTTAACCACTGATTTCTAGTCATGTCCTCTTTTGATAGGCCAAACAAAGTAGTTTCACTTTCACAACGAAACACACAGAACACAAACACACACGCATCTTCACGACATGGCGGCAGCAACAATACTAAAGCGAGAATAAAAGTTACGCCTTCTTTCTTTGCGTGAACATTTGGGCGGCGTTATGCAAATCTTCCCACATCGTGACGTAGACATGTGGGGGCGTGTTAGAATGAGCCGTTTTAGGTAGGTGTGGCTGACTCTTAACTTTTATAAAGAATATCTCTTTGGATTTCAGACTTTAGTCTTTGCAACTTTACAGATCTTCTTAATGCACCAAGAGCTTATAACACTTCAAAGAGAAAGGAAAAATTGAAATCGCATCATATGAGCCCTTTAACCGTATTGGTGGGAATTATCAGAGCAGCAGTAGGAAACTCTACAGCTACATCATATGGCCTCAAATTCAGCTCACATAGAGTTCTGTTGAGAGCCTCTAGAGGGGCCGGCTGGGGACTGCGTCTGGACTGGACTGGCTCTGAGCGTGAAGGGTACATTTTGCACAGTCCTTAGCAGACGCCATGCTGTTCGTGTCTGCTCACGGAGGGGATGCGTAAATCTCAGTGCATTGTGGTGTAAGGTCATTGTGTACCTAATGAAGATGTTGCATATTGATCACATGCTCCCAGTCACATGTTTTATTCAGATCGTGATGGTCCTGTTCAAATGCTTGGTTATTTCTCAGTGCCATACTGTGTGTTCATGAGACACACAGGTATCAGGATGGTCCTGATGTTGACCCGTGGTTTGTTTGTGTGATTCATAGTCAGCTCAAGCACACCGCATTAAGACTACATCATATATTATGAATGAGTATCAACACAGCAATCTGCTGATTAATTTGAGCTGCAGACATGCAGCAAAACAAGCTGGTTTTGGACAGACCAGCACTTGTTCTTTCATAAACAAGTTTTAGATATTTTAGAAGTAGGGCTAGGCAATATAGATGCCTTCTGGTGAGATGTATTTGCTCTAAAATGGCTTGAAAATAGTTGTTGTTGTTTAGTACCTTCAAAAATTTCATGCAAGATATAAAACAGTAAAAATCTAATTTAGATAAATCATGTTTTCTACATTGTTTTGTTCTAAATGGACATATTTAGAATTATATTTATTGCAAAATTATGCTTAATTAGTTTTATATATATGCACCACCACTGTCGCGGTACACTACTGTACAAAAGTTCAGGGACAATATTTATTTATTTATTTAGTTTTTGAACAGATATGAAAAAAGGTAATTCAGCTAGGACACATTTAATTGATCAAAATGTGACAGTAATGACATTTACAATATTAGAAAAGATTTACATTTCAAGTAAATTGTGTCCTTTTGAACTTTTTATACATCAGAGAATCCTAAAAAATGTATCACGGTTTCCACAAAAATATTATTGCCATGCACATTAGAATGATTTCTGAATGATCATGTGACACTGAAGACTGGAGTAATGGCCCCTGAAAATTAAGCTTTGTCAGCATTGTAATTTTAAATTGTAATGATATTTCACAATATTTCTGTATTTACTGTATTTGTTATCAAACAAATGCAGCTTTGGTGAGCATAAGAGACTTCAAAAACATCTTACTGACCCCAAACTTTAACACGGTAGTGTATATCCTGAAAGTTTTTTACTTTTTTCTTCTTTTAATGCACAGATCGTCATATTATACACACAGTAATCACAATCAACAGAAACAATACGTCACATGCCTGAAAGCTGATTGTTGATTCTCATGCACAACAAACAGAAAAAAAGGATACTGATTGACACGACAGCAGCAGATATCCAATCAGTTTTTTTTTTGTTTGTTTTCGGGACCATATTTTTGCTTTTTTGGACTTCATCTAATTAGCATAACTAAACTACTTCCGCTGTATGGTTCCAATTGGAGACTTTGTGAACTAAACCAAATCTTAGATCAAATCTTCCCATAAAAACAGCCAATGCAATGCTGTCGCTAGGCATGGGCCGGTATGAGATTCTGACGGTATAATAACCTTAGATACAAATATCACGGTTTCACCGTATCACGGTATTGCGATTACAGCTCTACACGAAACATCATTGTGTATGGAACATGGTTAGTCTACGTTACCCGAAAAATTCCCATACGACAGACTTCGTCTTTTTTTTTGACAGGGGAAAAAGTTCCAGGGATTCACCTCCTTCGGCCATCCTACACACAGGTGACTCCGCTCGCACCAACCGGA
>NW_015554127.1:463527-480772 GCF_001515605.1 Sinocyclocheilus anshuiensis
CTCTCCGTACAACACTCAAACTGTGGCAAAGTTTTGTTTTTTTTTTAAATGTGTGATTTTGAACAGATGTAAACAATGGCAGGAGGCTTAAAAGTATAGACGTGATAGACGTGATTTTTGAAACTGTGACTTTTCCAAACCGTGGTATACCTTGAAACCGGTTATCGTCCCATGCCTAGCTGTCGCTCTTTCTCACCACTGCTCACCTCTGAACCACACAGGATGCTTTCACTCTGCCTCTGGTCCTGGGACTTCTGTGTACCGCCTGTAACTTTCAGCTTGTGTATGTCACATTTCTGAGTGTATTCTGAAAAAATAATGAGGCTTAATTGGATTTTCTGCCTATGTTGATTTCCATCCTGCCGTTCCCAGAGAGGAGCGCTGAGCTGTGAGACGCTGGAAGTGAGGTAGATGGTTGACTCTCACAGGACCCGCTGACCCTGGTGGCGGGTGCTCCTGTACAGGTTGTTCCACTGAAGCTTTGCCACTTCCTCCAGCAAACAGCAGCTCAGCAGGAAATGGGCTCTGGTCTGTTCGGTGCCTGACAAGTCTCTGTTGAGACCCAAACCACAATCATAGGGTTGTAAACCCTCCGGGAAGGTTTAGACCATCCGAAAAGCTGTTATAATTAGTAGTGACAGACTGAATTTGTGGACTTTATTACAATTTCGTTGCTCATTTTAAGGAAAACCTCTGAAATGCATTTAAACTTGGCCTTTGAGGCATAATCTGTTGTCAGATTGTTAAATTTGATGCATCAGGAAAATAAACGTTTAGATCTTCAGTTAACCAGATGTTGTTCTCTGCCAAGGTTTCTGCAGGTTTTCAGGTCTTTGCCCTTCCACAAATTAAGGCATTGAAAGGGAGCAGAAAGTCTTACATTCATAGTCATGGCATTAAATGTTTTATGTATTGCAAAAAATGTATATCTTCCCCAATAATTTTGTCTTGTTTCCAGTATACATATCTAGCTAAATATCCTTAAATCAAGATATATTTACTAGAGATGCAAACTGAACATGAAGTCTTGTTTTCTGAAAAGTTGAAAAAAAATAAATAAAGTGAGTTTAAGCTTAAAATAAGAACAAAACAAATATCTGTCAGTGAGATATCAAAACTTGTTTTCCATTTGATTTTAGTTTTTCTGAGCCCACTGTAAGATATTTGTTCTTGTTTTCATCATAAACTCGCTTCATTTTTATTAATTTATCAGAAAATAAGACTTATGCCAATTTGCTTCTCAATATGTTTTGATTTAGATTTAGACTTTAGACATTTGCACTGAAAAACAAGACAAAAATACTGAGGAAGAACATCACTTTAGCAGTGTGATCAGAAGCTACAGTAAAAAAAAGAAAGAAATTGGACACAAAATGAAAAAAATAAATTAACTGGAAAAAAGAGAAGAAAAAAAACAATGGAAAAGTTAATTCCATATTCTAGGTTAGGTATTTATTTAAAAGTAATGGTGATCAGTTGGAAGTTATGTTTTCCATCTTTGAAGTGTTGCTTATACAGCTCATTGTTTACTTCCTATTCCTTAAATTTTCTTTCATTTGTCTTAAAGGGATAGTTCTCCCAAAAAAAAAAAAAAAAGACAATTCTGTCATCATGTACTCACCCTCATGTTGTTCCAAACTTGAATGAGTTTCTTTCTTATGTTGAACAGTAAAGAAAATATTTTGAAGAATGTTGGTAGCCAAACAGTTGCTGCTATCCATTGACTTCCATAGTATTTTTTCCCCTGCTATGTAAGTCAGTGGCTACCAGCAACTTTTTGGTGAACAACATTCTTCTTCTTTTGTGTTCAACACAAGAAAGAACTGAATTTGTGAATGAAAGGACTTTCATTTTTGGGTGAACTATCCCTTTAAAAAAAATGTATCTTCAATAAACCTGCAGAAACTTTGTCTATGTTGTTTGACACCCTGATATATAGTGTATACACTATACAGCTGTGACTAGGCATGGGCCAGTATGAGATTCTGACGGTATAATAACCTTAGATAAAAAATATCACGGTATTGCGATTACAGCTCTAAAATATGTTATTTTTAAATGTCTGGGAAAAAAACACTTTTTTTTCCACTGAACACATATTTTATTTTTAAGAAACATATAGAACATTTTGGAACAGTAAACATGTCGGGCTAAATAATTAGAATAAATAATTAAATTCTTCTTAATTAAATGCAGTCACTTAAGTGAGCCTAAACCTGCAGCTCAACAATAATCAGAACATAAATAAATTATCTTCTGTAAAACAAAAAAAAAATCCCTATAAATGAAAAAAAAATACAGTCACTTAAGTGAGCCTAAACCTGCAGCTCAGTAATCAAAGATATAATCAAAACATAATTTATCTAAAAACAAAAATAACATTTTTTATAAAAAATGCAGTCATTAAACCTGCCGCTCAACAAGGTTTTTGGAGACATGCTCACTTTCTACACATTCATCTTTCAGTCCAAGTTATGATGCAGGAATGTTCACCTTTCCCGGATTAAGTTTGGAGCAGTGAGGTACGAGGATGTGTGCACATACACACGTGAGGAAAGAGAGAGCGCGAGTGTCACACACACACACACACACACACGGTCTCTCCGTACAACAGTTTGTTTTTCGTTTTTTAAATGTAATGATTTTGAACAGATGTAAACAATGGCAGGAGGCTTAAAAGTATAGACGTGATACCAGCTAAATTTAATTATTGTACTAAATCGCAGACAAGTACAGTACGTACTTTAGACTGCTATTCCTCACTCTGTGAAGTAACATGAGGGAGGAAACTAGTTGACGTTAGCTAGTTAATTAGCCATGTTATCTGCCTCGGTAGCAAGCCAAATAGTATTTATTTCAACACTGAAACAAACGGCGGGTGGGTCTCTGTCTTGATTGGGGGTGAAAGAGGGAGAAATGAAGATGACACCGATTTATAGTTTATGTTCGACCTGGAAATATTTATTTAGCGATCAGCGCTAAAACGTCATCTGCACGGAACACCGTTGTGTACGGAACATGGTTAGTCTACGTTACCCGAAAAATTCCCATACGACAGACTTCGTCTTTTTCGACGGGGGAAAAAGTTCCAGGAATTCATCTCCTTCGGCCATCCTACACACAAGTGACTCCGCTCGCACCTAGTGATGTCCGGTTCGCGAACGAATCGTTCGATTTAACAGGTTCTTCTTAGTGAACCGGTTGAACCAGTTCACCAAATCAAATTTTAGTGGTTTTGAAACCGTGACTTTTCCAAACCGCGGTATACCTTGAAACCGGTTATCGTCCCATGCCTAGCTGTGACCACGTCAGAATGACCCGCAGCTGCTCAGTGCTCCGTCTCTGTGCTGGTGGAGGTAGAGGTGAGCATATGGGAATAATCGGCTGTGCTGCCGTGGAGCTGGAGGCAGGCGAGAGGTCAGGGGCCGGTTGCACCAGCTAGACGTAAAAAAGCTGGGTGTAAGCCCTACGCTGGGCTTTGCAACGTCCAACTTTACGATAAATATTTACACCTGTTGCACCAACTGAAACTACGATCAGGCGCAACTACGCCCGGCGTAGACAATGCGCATCCACGCCGACACATTCTCCCTCAGTTATAGATATAGCTGAGACGACGTTCACGCCGCAATGGCTACAACTACTAATATAGAACTGAATTGCTCAAGACATAATATAAGTGAAATCACCGCGCTATGATTTCATTGAGTAAACATTTCCTAACAAGTCCGCGTTTTTATATCTGAAGTCTCCCTGCATTCCCATGACAGATTTCATCAAGGTTAAGTAAAATATAATAAATGTAATACAATGCTTCTCTCGAAAGTAATTTTTTTTATAGCTGACTATCAAGTTTATGTACAATGAATGTCTTTCCTGAGGTAAATGTGAGGCGTAAGATTTAGTGTCAGACGTAGCACTACGCCGAGATGGTGCAACGGGTATAAATTCTACGCACGACTTAAAGTGCATTTTACGTCCAGCCTAATCTTACAACTGGGTGTACGTCCAGCTGGTGCAACCGGCCCCAGGAGTTTCCTGCGGCAGCTGAGGGAGGCTCCCACTGTGGTTGTTAAGAGCCAGCTGCTGTACGTGTACATGTGCGCGTGTTTGCCTGCATCCTGTGATCTCACCTGGCACGGTGGTCAGGCAGTGGCGTCATCCACCCTCACCCCAGAACCTCGTCCTCCAGGGCTGGTAAAGCATAGACAGGATGGAGCGCGGCTTAGCATTATGATTATAGACACACAAAGTGTACATTTCAACTCTAGCAGATACACAAGTGCATCTTTTATACTGTATAAATATAAGCATTGTCACAGATACTTACAGTATTACTTTGATCCTGTAAGAAGAATATATGAGGTGTTTCCTATGCTGATATTGAATATATAGTGCAGCAAAGAGATATTTTTGCAGTCTGAACTAAATGTGATAAAAAAAAATTTGAAAAATTGAGAAGAAATGTTAAAAAAAAAACATGTATATACACTACCATTAAGTTTGTTTGTTTGTTTATTTATTTATTTTAATTAATACTTTAATTCCAGAACGCATTCAATTGATTAAATGTAAAGACATTTACACTGTTATAAAAATTTATATTTCAAAGAAATACTATTCATTCAATACGTATATTCAGGCAAATTTCCTGAAAAAAGAAAAATGATCACAGAAACATTTTTCATGAAAATATTGAGCAGCACAACTTTTTTATCATTGATAATATTAATAAGAAATGTTCCTTGAGCAGCAAATCAACATATTAGAATGCTTTCTAAAGGATCATGTGACACTGAAAAATGGCTGCTGGAAATTCAGCTTTGCATCACAGGAATAAATTACAATTTAAATATAATAAAATAGAAAACAGTTATTTTCAGTTGTAATAATATTTTACAATATTACTGTTTTTACTTTCCTTTTTTTTGATCAAATAAATGCAGTCTTGGTAAGCATAAGAGACTTCTTTTCTAAAAGCATTAAAATAATTTTACCAACTTTTGAGCGGAAGAGTATTTGGTATCACTTTCCAACCTTAAAGTCAAGATGAAATGGCATTCGCTGTGCATTAAAGTCTATAATGTGATGTATTATACAGATTTATCAAAATATTTGGAAGAAAATAGAGTGAAAGTTATTAGATCTTGAAGAATGATTATGAAAACAAACTTTTTTTAGAATAATGTACGCTTTTAGGAAAGCCCAGAAACATTTATTAAGTACATTTCGATTCCGTGTTGACTTTGAATTAGTAATGACACCCAAATGCTGTACAGGCTGTGACATGCACTCCGGAGACCTTAGTAGCGTCAGCAAATCATATTTCAGCGTACGCGTCATCTGCTCTTGACTCGTTTATGACCATATAAAACCACAAAATAAATCCACGTGCATAACTCCTCCTCACCTTTCTCATGTTTACTTTGACTCTCAGCAGAAGGAGCTCTGCACGTTTAAGCTGAGCTCCGTGGATTTATAGCCCTTTGTTAGGAATACAGGCAGAGGCTCAGAGAGCAGGTAGGAGGAAGAGAAGGGATGAAGAGCTAACTCACTCACACTTACTCACTTCACCATCATGTGAACACAAAGAACGGGGACTCCTACGCTCTCCATCGACTCAGTAACAACCCAACTTAAGGCAGAGCAGGATTATGGTGCATAACTGAAAAGCTCTCTCCAATTTATGTGATGCATAATCCATGAATTATGAATACAAACGAGCCATATGTTTGTGTTTCTAGCCATGGAATGCTATCTATAGCTTATTGTGTCAAAGCAAATTTTCCCAAGATGACTGATTATTTCATAGTATAGAATAAACTTAAAAATGTTACTGTACTGTGTGTTTCGGGTGGAATCCACATCACAACTAATACAGAAAGTTTTGTGAAAAATAAGCCTTATTTTTTACACTTTTATTATAGCATTTAAATTTTCCCCCTCAAGTCTGCTGATAATGTAAATGTTTGTTATATCAAAAACATTGCTGTTTTAATTGCTCAATTAAACATTTTTCCTAAGCTTGGCGTAGACATTCAGAGTTACACTAAATAGGTGTTGATACATAAAATTTAGCTGACATATGCTAATGTACTTGCACCTTTGAACCTTGAGTTGCCTACACGGTACACAACCGATCAAAAGTTTGGGGTCAGTATGATTTTATTTTATTTTTTAAAAGAAGATAATACATTTATTCAACAAGGATATGATTAAATTGATCGAAAGTGGCAATAAAGACTGCTGCAATAGATTTCTGTTTCAAATAAATGCTGTTCTTTATAACTTTCTATAAATCAAAGAGTCCTGATAAAATGTTATCATGGTTTGCATAAAAATATTAAGCAGCACAACAGTTTTTGAGATTGGTAATAATAATAATAATAATAATAAATGTTTCTTGAGCAGCAAATCAGCATACTAGAATGATTTTTGAAGGATCGTGTGACACTTAAGACTGAAAATTCAGCGTTGCTATCACAGAAATAAATTACATTTTCAAATATATTAAAATAGAAAAGTTATTTTAAATTGTAGTAATAGTTCACAATATTACTGTTTTTACTGTCATTTTGATCATTCCTACTGACCCTTATCGTTTGACCAGTAGTGTGCTCGAAACTCAAAGCAAAGAACATTGTTTTCCATGATGTGGTGCCTTTCAGGGATGCGCTGGATTTCAGCTTAGCGTACGCATAGAGAGTTTTTTTTTTTTTTCTTGTTTGTTTTCAGATGATTCAACATATGCAGTGAACCAACTCTAGGGTATAAGGATAAAAGTAGCCTAATGTTAGTGTAATCTATTAACTGCACATCATTAGCACGTCTTTTTAGACCAGTACCAGACATGGGTGTCATGTCATAAAATATTTTAATATAACTGAATTTATATTTAACGTGATCACAGTTTAATAAAAGCATTGTAAGTTACTAATTATTTCATTATTTTGTTTAAATTCCACGGTTATTCAAACAGCGAATAAATGATATACCGAAAGCGAGCAAAGAATTTACATTATCACATTATCACTGACTATAGTCTTAGCATGAGTTTAAGCACTCTTAAACAACTCACATTATTATCACTGAAGCTCCCTACACTGTGAAATGAATCTTTTACTTACATCGCACGTACTTTTGCAGTTTGTTGTTTATGAGAAGTAAATTCACGAGAGAGCAGAATTCAGTCAGCGAGCGCGCGCACTGAACTAAACTCCGGTGTTTCAGCGATGACTCATCGGAGCGCTTCTGATTGGCCATTGCGTTCATAAGCTCAACAGAATCATGTGTGATTGGTTATAATGTGCAACGCTGTAAAAAGAAATATGATGCGATATGCAATGCAACAATCAACACTTTTCATTTCATTTTTACAGCCATAATAGATTTAGTTTAATGGTGCAGGGGCAATTTTGTCCAATTTGGTGCTATTTTTGCCTCAAGCCCCCATTAATTTCAGACCTGACTCCGAGGCCAGGGGGAGGCTATATGATTCAGTGAGAGAGTGGTCCAAATGCGTTCGGCCAGTTCACCAAATCACGAATGACTGGCATCGCTGGTTCATTTGACAGAAATATGGGACACAAATAGGTAATAACTGCTGAAATATATTCGCAGGGAAAATGTTTCCCTTCTCAACACAAATGGAAATGCATAAACGAAACAGCAAGACTTTGACATTTCAACAAAAAGAATCAGCAAAACAATCAAAGTCAGCCAAGGAAAGCAATGCCTTCTCCCTGCCCCATCCCCAGAGGAAATACCAAACATTACAGCTGCTTATAAATAGCGTCTCCTACAGCCAAATACAGGAGGGGTACTACATCTCTGGGGGTCTTTGGAAGCACGCCAACATCTCAGACACATCTGTCTTGCAGTTCCTTTGCACTCTTTTCCTCACTATCTGATCCCATTCTGCATGGTTTAGCAACCTTGTAACACCTCACAAACAGCCGTTTATGTATTAATAAGCAGCAGCACTTGTGCGGAGAGTGTTTTTTATATGGATGCTTCAATAGGGGAGTGTGTGAGGACATTGACCTGAGTGATTGCACAGGTTATCTGAGGTGCCCGATTGTTGGCTGATCACGCAGCACCCACAGGGGCACATGGGAATTCTTATGTATTTGACGTAAAATGTGATTCTACAAAACGTACATTTACTTACATTTGCACTGAAACGCAGAACCTACATTATTTTAGTACATAGATGTTTCTTTAACTTGCGGCACTTATGTTCCAGAGATCGATTATAATTAAAATCAGATTTCTTTTTCCTTTTTCAGTTTTAAGCTCCTATTAAAACTGTTTTGGAAACTTTGTTTTCTATGCGTTCATCATTTTCCCATTATTATTGCTCTCTTATGCTCACCAAAACTGCATCTATTTGATGTAAAATACAGTAGTAATATTGTGAAATAGTATTACAATTCAAAATAACTGTTTTCTATTTGAATATATTTTAAAATGTGATTTATTCCTGTGATGGTAACGCTGAATTTTTGGCATAATTACTCCAGTCTTCAGTGTCACATGAACCTTCAGAAATTATACTAATATGCTGAATGAATCATTTCTTATTTATTTTATAGAGTTGAAAACCGTTGTGCTGCTTAATAGTTTTTTGGAAACTTTTTTCAGGATTCTTCAATTAATAACATTTTTTAAGAGATAGCATTTATTTGAAATAGAAATCTCTTGTAACATTATAATTGTATATATTAATATAATATATTGCTGTTTTTTTCTATTAAAATAAGAAAATAAATAATGACACATTTTATAGGGGTGCTCCGATCAGGAATTTTGAGGCCGATCGCCGATCACAGAAAGCAGTATCTGCCGATACCGATCACCGATACCGATCTTTTTAAAGCCTTCTTTTTATCATTTATAACTATTTATAACTGCTGCAGACGCACCGCTACTGGAACGCACTGCCGGACAGAAACTGTGTGCAGTGTGAACACTTTATTAATCCATTAACATGAGCGCGGAAAAAATACGCACCACATTCGCACTGCAAACGGAGTAATGTGAATCTGACATTATGTGTGTGCGCTGCGAGTGTGCATGAGCGCTCGGTCTCCAGGAGAGCGCTCGAGTGCTGAATGGTTAAACACTGGCAAGAATTAAAAAGTAATGCAATTTATAAACTTTAGTGACTATGTGACACTGCCTCGATTGTGCAAGTGACAATTCCTGTCAACTGTGCAGATTGCGAGAGAGCGCGTGCGCTGATTCACTCACGCTGTTTGTGAAATTACGTCTCACACAAGGTTTTCAAATTACTTAAGTAATTTAATTAAGGTACCTCACCTTCAGCATTATAATGATTTCACCCGCGCCGGACAGAGACTGAGACGGTGCCGCTGCATGTCGTGCCAAACCTCTCACGGCAGGCACGGCATTAGCTTGAGATCGTTTTTTTGAGATCAGCCTTTTTGGAGACCGCCGATCAATCATCCCAAAGCGATTATCGGCCGATAGTGATCGGTAGCTGATCAATCGGAGCACCCCTAGTGTTTAACTGGATACTCGCCAAGACAGGCATTTTGACATAATTTTGTATGTATTTGAACGTTTTGCGCAGTTAGCCACTCATTTTGGTATTTGTGGCTCACAAGCTGTTTGAGACTCTAACATTTTACATTTACATTTTAAAAATGATGTGAACTAAAAGTGAAATAATCATTAACCATTTCAGTATTTATTATGTGAAAATACTTCTATACTTGTGTGCTTTGCATTGAGAATGCTTATGTAACATGTTATGTGTAAAAGACAAAGAACAAAGGTAAATATCAGCAGAATATTTTAAGTGTGCATCATTTCTAATCAAGCTTTAATTTGATAAATGTATGCTAAAAGTGGGAAAATAATGTTTAATTTTGTGTAGGCTATTTATAATTGTGAAATTCCTCTTAGCGAGACAAAGGAGTCAGTCATTTTATTAAATTTGTTATATGTCATTTCCTTGGCAATTTTATTTTTTAGTATTATTATTTTTATTTATTTTAAACCAATGTACAGAATACATCATTTGAAATGTGGCAGAACTCTCCTAGATATATATACACTGCTGGACATTTTAGTGGGCAACTTTAATTAAGTGTGAGTGTGTAAATTGTATTTTAATATAATAATTATTTTCACAGGGCCACAAGTGCCTTAAGTTTAAGAAACACCCAAATATTGATTCAAGCTATTAATTTTCTCATTTCCTCATTCCCAGAGGAGATATCTGAATACAGTGGGTTCCTGTTCAGTGCCGGCCTCTGTGGCTTAATGATGAGATGGAGGGAGACACTGATCCCAAATCTTTCCTCAGTTCTATTTCTTGCATTAAACACCGCGCTTTGCTTGTCTTTCTTGGCGATGATCCATGGTTTAAAAGATGGATTCTCTTGATCGCTTTAGCTGTACTCTGAGCAAAGGCCTCAGTGGATTATTCATTATAGACTCTGGGAAAGAGTACGTATGAAATTTACATTTTCAGTAGAATTGTTTATATTGGGAATTTCACCAGCTGGGGTTCATTGACTAGGTTTTTTTTAAAAGTGACCTCTCTCTATTATAAGTTTCTGAATGAGAAAGGCCAGCATGCGTTCTCAGGAATCATTTTAGTTTAGGGCCTTGAGGAAACGCTGGGTGGGTTTGAAAGGTTACATAAGCATCCAGCCGCAACAATTTATAGAAAACTGAGAGAAAGGCCATCAGCTAATCAGTCCATTTGATTGGTCATGCAATACTGAATCAAAAACTGTTTTTATTTATGCTGACAAAATCTGTATGGCTGGCTAAAAATTTTTTGAAAGTGGTTCAGAAAGACCACAGTATTTCTGTAAGTGCCAAACAAATTTTAATTATTCTAAATTCACATTGGGTATCTTATACATAAAATACAATAGTTAAAGACAAAACAAACATGATAGCAACATGGATAACCATTACTAGCTCCAGATATGGTAAAATGTGGAAGCACCTGTTTTGAATATCATAAGTATTTGGATAGGATCAGAGATAGCCGTGATACTGTAGCAGATTCTGCTGTTCATTATTGTCAGATGGGAATGCAGATTAGTACATTTGAGACTCAACGCAGCAACCCATCAGATTGCCATTTATGTGCGGCACAGACTGCATTTCATTCAGGCTATGGGAAATTAGCATATTTATGGGAATTTTAGCGGAAAGGTACGGCATTTGTTTGGTCGTCAGTTCCTCACACATTTTGTGTCACGTTCTGCGCCCTTGTGTCAGCAAACTAGAAATCAAAGGAGACTGAATATGAATTTTTGCGAGTGCAAGTGTGTTTGCGGTGCGGCATAACGAAAGGATTTGCCGCAGCTTTTGCATGTTTACACTCCCATTGATCAAATTCTTAATGCATGTCAGCGGGGACCTTCACCGCAATGCTGAATCAGACCTACTAATGTTTGGAGATTCAGTGCATCTTGTTCTCCAAAATGCGTGAAATAGATGAAGTATTAAAGAATATGACAGAAAATATCACAGGCTAGAAACATCAGAGAAATTCGCCGTTATCTTTAATGTTTGCAAATCGATTCCTTGACATGTAAAATGGAGGAATCAAAGAATCTTTATGTGCTCTGATGCTGAACCATAGCCTAAAAGCTTCTGATACTCTTCGGTTGTTCTCGTACTTCTGTTTGTCTGTGACTTCCTGTGAGGATTCACTTCAACATTGGACACAGCAGCATAAGCACTCCTTCTAATTCTCGCCTCAATCTCCTCCCTGAAGGTACCGGAGGTGAAGACATGGGGTCAGTAGTCCGTGTCAGGAACACTAGGGCAATAAATGTAACCAACTCTCAACAGCTCTTTTTTTATTTAGCCTGTTTCTCTATAATCTGGGCTTAATGTTTCATGAGATTTTGTGCTGCATTTTTACCCCATTTTTGTTCTCACCAGAGCAAATGCACATCAATAATGGACATGCTTTTGAGTAGCAGAGAGAGAAAGCGTGAAGGTATTCGGTTAGTGTTAGACACCTCTCCAGCTAAGAGTATTAGGAAAATTACAAGTCTTTCTAGAGTATTACCGCTGCTGTGATTGGTCTATTTGGCGTCAGCTCCATCCGCAGGTGGTAAATAATTAATTTTACAAACAGAAACTCGTTGTGAAACTGAGGTGTTGACCTCAATTCTGGGCAGAAGATTGTTCAGGGAAATAAGCTAGTCATAAGCTTCCTATTACAAAAAAGATGTCACATTTTTCATGTCACATTGATGGTTGCTGCAATTTAAACTCTAACTAACAAGAATAAACTACTGTTGGACTATATATTTTAATAATAAAATAATTATATTATTTATATTTACATGTATATTTATGTGTGTATTAATAGTAAAACAATAATATTGTAAAATAATATTACAATTTAAAATTTATATTTTTAATATATTGTAAAATGTAATTTATTAATTTATTCCAGTGATTGCAAAGCTGAATTTTTAGCATCATTACTCCGGTCTCGAGTGTTACATGATACTTCAGAAATCATTCTAATATGCTGATTTGATGTTCAAAACTATTTATTCTTATTATCAATGTTGAAAACAGTTGTGCAGCTTCACATTTTTTAAACATTTTTTACACTTTACAGTTTGTGTAATATGCCAAACAGAAGTACAAAAAAAGAATTATTATTTCCAAAAAAAGATCTTCTAAACACTTGAACTGCCAATTCAGCTCTGCCCCATCCACCATTGTGTCAGAAACTGACATTTCAGACCACTAAAACATTGTTTTTAAAAGCAGCACATAACCACAGTGTTTCAGGAAGACTGCCTACAAATGGCTGACTTTCCTCAGAAAAAAATTGCTCACTTAATTTTTTTTAATTCTGTGTGTAACTGCTGAATCTTTTGAAACAGACACATTTCCACTGGTGTTTGCCCCTCCCTCTCATATAGAGATCCTGCCACTTCCATATCTGGGACAAAGGAAGCCTTTTCCATCATTTCACAAGCCTGTTATTCTCGAGTGGTAGGGCACCAGATGGGCTCTGACCTGGATCCGCGATCTTCGATCATGAAGGTTAGCCATCCGTGTTTGTGCTGATGCCAGAGCGATGAATCTCTAGTCAGTGGTCATTGCTCTGATCCCCACAAAACTAAGCCACCACAGCACTGTTTACATTCTATGAATAGAACCACATGTTTGATTAAGCCAGCCCAGTGTCAGAGAGCGGATGTGGAGAACATGAACAGAGGCCAGTGAAGCAGAAGCTGAACTCTTGGTGTGGACAACTGCCACTACTTTTTATATGACACATTTGATGTGCGACATGATCTGCTGAAAATACAACAAAGCACACCTCTGGGAAATGTTACTTTTGATGGAAAGAGTTAGTGACTGGAATTGTAAAGAATCAAATAACTTTGTTTTAGATTTACATGCCCTCGACCCATCCTAGGTGTATATGACTTTCTCCTTTCAGATGAATACAAAGTGACGTGACGTGTGGCCAAGTATGGTGTCCCATACTTGGAATTTGTGCTCTGCATTTAACCCATCCAAGTGCACACACACACACAGCAGTGAGTAGTGAACAAACATGCGCACACACACACACACACACACACACACACCGTGAACACACACTCGGAGCAGTGGGCAGCCAATGCTGCAGCACCCGGGGAGCAGTTGGGGGTTCGGTGCCTTGCTCAAGGGTCTCACCTCAGTCGTGGTATTGAGGGAGGAGAGAGCGCTGTACATTCACTCCTCCCACCTACAATCCCTGCCGGACCTGAGACTCGATCCCGCGATCCTTGGCTTACAAGTCCGACTCTCTATCCATTAGGCCACGACTGTTCGGGAATCAGACACTGGTTGCACTTTATGCGTTTAATTCACTTAAAAGAACTGACTCATTAGAATCAATTGTTTCGTAATGAGAACACACTGGTCTCTCTGTATTTGTTTGATTCAATAAAATGAACAGGCTCATAAGAATAATGCGTTCTGTAATTGGATTTCACTGGTAGTGCTGTCTGGTCTTTCTGTTCTGGTATGTTTTATTTTATTATTATTTTTTTAAGAAATTAATATCTTTATTCAGCAAGGATGCATTAAATTAATCAAAAATAACAGTGAAGACATTTATAATGTTACAAAACATTTTTCAGCATTGATAATAATAAGAAATGTTTCTTGAGCAGCAGTTCTGCATATCAGAATGATTTCTGAAGGATCATGTGACACTGAAGACTGGAGTAATGATACTGAAAATTCAGCTTTGCGTCACATGAATGAGTTGCATTTAAAAAAAATATTCACATAGAAAAGAGTTATTTTAAATTGTAATGATAGCCTTGGTGAGCAAAAGAGACTTCTTTCAAAACTATTAAAGCATCTTACTGACCCCAAACGTATAAACGGCAGTGTATAGTCCTATCAAACACATGAAGTAAATGGCCATCTATGACCTTGGTGACCAGACAGCTATTGTGTGTCCTTATAAAAACACATCCACTGCAATTATCCAAGTCCGCCCTCTATTTCAAGCTTTGACATTAAAAATAAATAAAGTAGCACTTATGGTTTGAGAGACTGACCACTTACTTTTGGGATCTAAGCAGCCTTGTGTTGACTCTCCCTGTGTGGCTACATGGTTTGGTTGTGTTGAAACCAGGCTATCCACTCGGCCTAACATACCTTTATTACGCTGTCCCACAGGAGATGAAATAAACCGCCTGTTTAAGTAATACTTTAACCTGTTAAAGGCATATTCACCCTTTGGGCCCTGTTCTAGCAATGCTGTGTACTTCAGAACGCTTATTTAATTAGCGGCGTGTCTCAGTTCCACATGAAGTCGTCGGTGGAATAATCCTGTAATTTGTATTTAACATCCATAACCTTTTGTTCTCATTTGATATTTGAGGAATGCTCACTGCATACTAACTCCTGCAGCTCGTTTCTGTCTCGCTCGCGTCTTTTGTTAATGCTAATCACTGCAGAAAATCAGCATGTCACTTATTACGTGGACAGCTTTACTGTACAGAAGACACATGTTTGGTGCCTGCACTCGCACAATGGCTCACCTGTTCGTCTCAAAGCGTTAGCTGTGGGTGAACAGATTATTACTCAGTGTGGGCTCTCCAGAACGTGTGTCATATTTATACAGCGGCAAGATTTAGCAGCTGAAGGTGGATAGGAACAATCTTGAATGTTCGCAGCCTGCAGTGGTGAAGAGCCATGGATTCTGTGTGCCAGACACTTCAGTTGAAACACACCTGCATGCTTTTATTCACTCCAGCACTCTCGTGGGATTGAGTTTTTTCAGAAACGCATCCCACAGCTACATAGTAATGCAGTGAAAATTCTGCATTGACAGATCTTAAAGAGTTTATGTCATGTCAGCTGATCACTTAAGGGTGTTTTTTTTTTTTTGTGATTATTCATGATACACTGTGTACATTTATTTTTTTACATTTATTCTTCTTTTATTCTTTCTAGAACTAAGGATTTTAAAATATGGTGCTTGCCTGTGCAAAACATACTGCCTTGATACTAGGTTGTTTCGGATGGTTGTAGGGTGTTGCCAAGATGGTTTGAGTAGTTTTTGCCATATTGCTATGCAGTTGCTTGATGTTATTTTATTGTAATTTGGATGGTTGTTAAGTGATTGCAATGGAGGCCAGTTTCCACCACATAATGAAAAAAACAAAAAAGTAATTACTACTTTTTATCTCACAATTCTTTTTTTTTTCAATTCTGATTTTTTTTCTCAGTATTGTGAGATATAAACTCAGAATTGTAAGATATAAACTCATAATTATGAAGAAAAAATTCTGAATTGTGAGAGAAAAAGTTGCATTTTTTTTTTTTTTTTTTTATTCTGTGGCAGAAACAGGCTTTCTTAAACCCCGCCTCCGCAGAAGAAGATCAACGCTAGCTTCTATAGCACTCTTTAGCTCCGCCCACTGATTTGTGCACGTAGTGGGTAAATAACAAGAGAGGCAAACACAGGTCTACACTGAAACCAAATGATAAAGATGGCTCAGAGAACAACAAGACGCTGTACAGTGCAAAGTTGTGGAAAACAGTCTTTGTATGGCGTTCCTTCTTATCCCAGTGTTAGGAAAGAGTGGATGAACTTTATTTTTAATGAAGTTCCAGACCGCGTCAGTTAGAACTTGGTCCTTTGTTCACTTCATTTAACTGCGGATTCGTTCACAAACAAAGCACAATTCGACAGGATTTTCAGAAAGATTGAAACTAAAAGACGATGCCATTCCAAATATATTGGATCTGACAGTAATCTCGCACCACACAAGCATGAGTAACTGTTTTTATTACGTGGTCACTGTTGCTTTGTCTGTTATTACAGATCGTTTGATATGTACTGAGTATTTATACATTTTTTATCTAAATCACAGCAGCGTCCGTCTATGAAGGATGTAGGCTGTCAAACATAAACAACTGTTAGCCAATCATAGCAGTGGGTGTTTACTCTCAAGTTTACAATCCGGCACACCTATTCAAACAGAGCGTTCTGATGAGAGGGGTCAAAACAGGACAGAAAATAGTGTATTATTTCGAAATTATGATTTTTTTTATGTAAAAATCTTGATAACATTATAAGTGGTCTTCAGAAAACAGTACAAAATAATAAAAAAAGAGCAGTTCATGACACCTTTAAATTGCTTGTACTGGCCCATGTCAGAAAAATATGTAGATATTCGCTACCAGATGCTCAGCCCCTGTCTTCGGTGTCGGTCTATAAGAATTCAAAAAATATTTGTACCATATTGGTTTTCTTTTTTTGGTTTTCCCTGTTGTAATGCCTAAAATTACTTGCAGAATTTTAAAAAAATTATTTACAGAACAAATGGACCAAAAATTTGATAAATTAATTTTATAGCAAGACAAAATTTAACTTTTTTATCATCCACCAGGAGAAAATGATGAAAAATAATCATTAAGTCTGAGCATAATTCTTATAAGTCTTAGAAATAATAGCAGACAACTGCTCAGTAAGCCTCAATATTTTAGATGTTCATGTCTGTAGCATAAACATTCATATGAGTATGACTCAAGAGTATTAGCTTCAGCAAGCACCAATAATTCAATGCCATATGAGAATGTTTTTTTCACAAAGAACTTTATGTACTGGTGCGTAGTGTTGTCACGGTACCAAAATTTCTGTATTCGGTACCGATACCAGTGAAAATCCACGGTTCTCGGTACCAATTTCGGTACCAAAGCAAAACAC
>NW_015554127.1:481480-483360 GCF_001515605.1 Sinocyclocheilus anshuiensis
GGGAAAACCGCGGACTTGGCAACACTGGAAGAGGATAGCTTCGTTTAGCGCATCAAGAACCGGGTTGACCGGGTACTCGGTACCACCGGTACTTAAGAAAACCTGGTACCGTAACGTTTTCATGTTTTTAGTACCGACTTGGTACCGAAATACCGGGTCTTTTGACAACACTACTGGTGCGTTACAGAACTAATAAATCAATGTACAATACACTGATCTGAAGAACCTATGAAGTAAAATCTAAAACTTTTAATCTCCAGCGGACAGTAAATCAACTCGAGAACTCTATCCAGCACAAGAATGGTTCTTTTTAAGAATCCTCCAATGTAGAATTTGCTACCCTTGGGAATCCTGGCTTTCTTAAACACCCCTCCTGCTCACATCAGTTGCCGCTCGGCTTGTCAGCAGGTCAGTCGTAACAAATTCGGAGGTGATAAACTGTGAATGGCTTCCCTGGCACCTGTCCTAACAGCAGAGCTCTGGGAATCCCCAGTCCAGTCACTCATTTTTAATCGATGTGTCTTCAGCCATCCGTGAGGTGTGGGGCTGCGATAGTGCTCCAGTGGTGCTGTGTCCGGTTTAGACTTCCTCTCTGGCCGTGACTTCAGCTGCCTGGCTACTCAAGCGGCAGAGGAGGCAGTGAGGAACCGGTAACCAGCTGCAGGTTGACAGGAGATAAATGGCTCCATTAGAGTGTCTGGGCCGCAGGGCGGAGTCTGACCCACTGGCCCACCCAGCGCCATAGTAAGCCACTTACAAACATCAAACAACATACTTCCTCATTCCGGACAGGCCTGCCAGGGAACGCTAGCACATTGAGTTATCTTGTGTCCTGACTAGAATGGCCTATATAATACCATTTGGATGGTAGGTCAGTGTTATGACAGGTTTATGAAGGATTACTGTATCCTACTAGTTTTACTTCATATTGAAATCCAATAGTGTTGGCGAATTTTGAGGAAACGTTTATTCCGAATAAATTGGATAACACTGAATCGTGGGATATTGGATTAGCATCTTATTGACCACTGTGCTCTCTAGTTATCAGACACTTAAAAATCCATGTCGGTCAACCACTAGGTGAAATATTGCTAGAATGGAAAAGTGTTTGAACGGATCCAAGTGAAAGATAAGTAAGATAACACAAACATGTCATAAAAAAAAAACAGAATCACTGAGTTGGAAAAAGGATCACCCCCCTTCTTAACCCTTTCAGTGGTGAGTTTAAAATATTCTAGCGGTCCCCCCAGAGTGAGTTTTTTTAAGGCGACATTTTTTTTAGAACGTTTCCCCTTACTGTTTCCATGGCGACGCGTCATGCTTGTCACATAACACATCGTGGCCACAATAACACTTTATGACAGATGGATCGCTTTTATTTTGTTTTTCCTCTTTTATTTAAAATATTCACAAACTTGCATACCATGTCATGAACAATCTGATATTCCGATTCACAAATATGTGTAAATGAGTGTGTTTTGTCGTTTAAAAACCTTTCTAAATGATCATGATCGTGATCTGTAATGTGAGATGGGCGCCGCCATGTTTGTTCGCGCTGCAGTTCAGAGTCCTGTCAGGCAGATTTACGGCACGTGAATTCATCAATTTCTCCTGAAATACAAGTAATAAGTGGCCGGTGAACTGGGTGAAGAATAGAGTGAACTTTATAGTTACTTACACTATGTGTATCTGATATGAATAAAACACATCGGCAAATAAAATTTGAATGGATTGTTATTGTTGCTTCCATAGACATATGTCTGTATTTTACAAACTCTAAATGTATTGTTTTACTAGTACTTATATGTATTTAAATGTCTGAAACCTAAAATATGCATTATGTGGTTAAAAACACTGCATAGTTGTGATAATATGACAAG
>NW_015554127.1:483375-517837 GCF_001515605.1 Sinocyclocheilus anshuiensis
CAGTTTTTGTTTTATCCAGCTGTATTTACTCAGTGCAGCTTATAACATCCAAGTGAAAGATATAACACCAACATTAAAAAAAAACAAAAAACAGAATCACTGAGTTGGAAAAAGGATCACCAAAGGGTTAAAAATTACTTGTAAACTCAATCAGTTGTAGCTAATCACCTTCTCAATGGCACACAAAGCCATTTGACTTTCAACTGTGATCAGCTGTGGTCATTTTGATAAGCTCAGCATGAAAAGAGCTTCCACGGAGCATTTCAGCAAACAATCAATCAACTACGGGCGGCAAGGCACTGTCAAAAGATCCCCAGGATAAAGTTGTGGACAGGCACAAGTAAGGAGATGGATACAAAAAAAAAATTTCAAAGACGTTATCAATGCCTAGAAGCACAGTAAAGTCTATTATTAAGAAGTGGAAGGTATTTTTGAATAATTGAATTATTTGGCCTCGACACCAAACAATATGTCTGGTGGAAATCACCATCCAAATAACAGCATTCCTCCAGTAAAGCATGGAGGTGGTGATAACCTGTTATGGGGGTGTTTCTCTGCAGCAGGGACTGGAGCACTCGTCAGGATAAAAGGAAAAGTGGATGGGGCAAAATACTGTCAAATTCTTGAGGAAAATCTGCTGCCCTCTGCCAGAAAGTTGTCAATGGGAAGAAGGTTTAACTTCCAACATATCAATGACCCAAAGCACACAGCAAAACTGAGCACACAGTGGTTGAAGGAGAAAAAGGTGAATGTCCTTGCATGGCCTAGTCAGAGCCCAGACTTAAACCCCACTGAAAATCTGTGGAATGACTTGAAGACTGCAGTCCACAAACTGTCACCAAATTTAACTGAACTTGAGCAGTTCTGCAAAGAAGAGTGAGCAAATATTGTAAAGTCCAGATTAGGGGTGGAATGATTACCGGTCATGATAAAATTCCCCATGGTTAGTATTACCGTTACATATTTAAATTTTCATTAAAACCGTATTCGATTACCGCGATTTGAACGACTCGGGATAAATAAATACTGTCCAGCATAAAGCACAGTTTTAAGTAACAGTCTCACGTGCGCACAGAACGCAGAGTAGTTTCATTTTGTGTGAAAACATGGCGGAAAGCTAAGAGGTTTTAAAAGTGCTAAGGGAATTATACGAATGAATTAATTATATGAATGTAACTCTGAAGATTCTGACTGTCTAAAGAAAAGGTTCGATGGCATTTAGTTTTCATCTTCACTCCATGTAATACCTAATAAAGTAGTATTCTTAATCGCAGTGCTGCTTTGTCCACAGAGGTTTACGGGAAACAGCTCTAATTCAGCTGTTCCATTAGCGCCACCTAGTGTCAGAGAGTTACATTTACATTCAGCCTGTGTGCAGTTTTTGTTTGGCCAAAAAAACAGTCTGAATTTGCATGCCCTGCTGTAAATTTTGACTGACTGATGAAAAACAAGCTGATGTGGATTCTATACATTTAAACAATTTGAATAAGGTATCTAGAATTATTTATGGAGCAGATAAAATACATATGATCCTTTATTAACCATTTATCATTTTGACTTAACTAAGTTAACTTAAGCTTTAACTTAATTTAAAACCGTGATAATACTGATAACCGTGCTAATTTTGGTCACTATAATTGTGATAAGAAATTTTCATACCGTTACATCTCTAGTCCAGATGTGCAAAGTTAGTAGAGACAAATCCAAACAGACTAAAGGCTGTAATTAAAGTCATTCCTGTAATTAAAGCTGTAATTCCAACTTAGCGATTCTGTTTTTTATTCATTTGTTGGTAATGTCTTTCACTTGGATGTTATAAGTTGCACTGAGTGAATACAGCTGGATAAAACAAAAACTGTGTCTGTCTTCATTTCATGCTGCAAAGCATCAAAATGTTATTATTTTAAAGGGGGTGATTCTTTTCTATACCCACGGTATGTATGTATGTATGTATGTATGTATTTATTTTAAAACTGAAATTATTTAGGATACATGTTTTCAAATGTAGCAATCCTGAATATGGCATGTCACAAAAAAAAAAAGATAGATTGTTGTGTATACTGGCCAAACAATTAGACAAGTTAATTTTATGAGATGAAATGTCACTTTTTAATAGATGGATAGATAGGCAGATTTTATTATAAACTAATATGAATTAAACGAAATGTTTCTATAAATGTATGTAAGGTAAATGTGTGTACATTATGAATATAATAACCTTAAAGATTCATTTAAAAAAGAAAGATATAAAAGAAAGAAAAAAATTAAGATTTTGGTCATACCACCTAACCTTGCAGATTAGTCCATCTAAAATTAGCAGAGAAAGTTTCATTTTCAGTGACCCAATATATGTTGTAAGTAATCATTGTCTCATTATCAGTGGATGCATATAATTCAAGGAAGAGCTGTCCTTAGAGCCTTTTTAAAAGTGAACTGTCCCTATTGTTTAGTCAAGGCTAATTGTCATTGTTCCAGAAATGCCATACCTCTCAGTGACGCATGAGTGTTGGTTTTTTGTTTTTTTCTTCTGTCCTAACAGGCACAGAAAAGTAGAGTCCCAGGAGACCAGAGATAGGACTATTAAATGCCACTGCCATCTTTTAAACTAGCCTTGCTTAGTATTTGTATTCTAGAGTGGGTTGTCTTAAGATTGTTTGAGAGAGATGTATTACATTTGGGTTTTATTAGCAAATATATCAGCATCAAGGCGGCTAGGTTTGTGTTTAGGCGAACGTGTTAGGCACCTGATGTACACTTGTGTCTGCTATTAAGCACTAAGTGACTATGTTAAATCAGTACCATATGAGTCATCTCTTATAGAGACTGCTTTTTGTCTTTTTCTGATTCCGAGTCTACATCAAAGGGGAAAATAATGCATTAATCAAGCCAAGAACAGATCAAATAAACCAGACTCGGCTCTGAGAACGTGTGCATGCGTGTTTGTGTATGAGTGGGGCTGTTCGTGAGCAAAAGCAGACTGATCAGCCTCCATATGGAGCACTTCATCATAATCAGATTATATGTGGTGTCTTTCTTTGAAAGGAGTAAACTGTTTGCTTCTCCACTTCTCCAATCTATCACATCCTTCTTCTGCCTGTTACACTTAAAGTAGACGTTTACGTGCTAAACCTTCTGGCTTACTCTCCTGACTCTCTCTGTATGTTTTAAAAGACCAGCTGTAGAGGATGCTGGAGTCCATCGCTGACCTCATCGTGACCTTCACTAAGTCTCTTCATTTCTGTTTGTGGTGTTTAGACCATATAAGCTGTAAATGCTCAGCATACCCAAGCCATTTGAGAGAATGAATTCGGGGACTTACTATATATCCCCTTGTTATTTGAGGTGTACCATAAAGCTTTCATATTAAAATCTTGACAATACTCAAACTCAACTCAAACTTTATTTATAAAGCACTTTCAACACCACGACTGGAACCAAAGTGCTGTACAGAGAAAGGTAAGGGGGAAAAAAATAAGAATAATATGGACCTAGGGGTACTGAAAAACTGCAACCAGCAGAAGAGAGTTCAGAGAGTGAAGACGTGTCGCCAACGTTAAGCCAAGTATCAGTAACAAATAAAAAATCAAGTTCGTGTGAGGCAAAGAGATCGTTCAGAATAAAAGTTTTATTTGCCAGAGATCTCGCGTTTATCAACGCCATTGTCACTGGAGTGGTGAACTCGATTACCAAAAATCGGCGGAGCTTAGCAAAGAGTCAGTGATGTTTCTAACTGGCCAATGAGGACCCAGTATTGACTCAAATTTCAAACGCAAACTGTCATGATATCTGTAATGTGCGAAGAAAGCAGGCAAAGGCGAGGATCTAAGTGCAAGGAGCAGTTTAATAAAGAAATAGATAAACATCTGCAAAAGCACAGGAAACAAGCAACTTCAAACACAAGCACGAACATCGACTAACACCGCAAAAGTGAAACACTAGAGCTGCATCCCAAATGGCGCACTATACTATGCACTTTTACACTATGTACTTATGCACTATGTACTCAAACATGTAGAGTATGAATTCTAAGGTTATTTTGTCATTCATAATCGGAGTCTGATAGCCGCTCCCCCTTCGCTGTGTAATTAAAGCTTTGACACTTGAGTGCATGAAGTGTCCAACATTCCACACTTCAATTTTTTCAGTTATTTAAGTGCACCATCTATATCCATATTCATGCATATCATCCATATTTAAGGTGCACTTTCCCTTTTTGGAATTTTCAGTGTGAAGGCACTACTCGCACATTAGGACTATATATACACTCAGAGGTTAACAAGCTTAACAAGGTAACGAGAGGGCGTGGTTAATGAACTGTCATGACAAGTAATGAGCGTAACTATGGCAACTAACAAGGGCAAGACACATAGGGACTAGACATGGGGAGTGAACACACACAGGGAACATATATCCAACACAAGGAAGATTTCATGATAATGATATAGAAATGTTGAAAAAAAAATGTTGTCAGTCAAATTCAATTTTAACTTTATTTTGTGTTTTTACTTTATTGGCCAATGAATCTTACTCAAAATACTGGTGTAAGGAGACAGAGAGCGAGAGTTTGTAACCATAACTGTAGAAATGTGTACAAAAATACCTTACTGTTGATCGGCACTTCCTGCAGACTGGTGTGTCAAAAAGCCCGTTTTTTTTTTTACGGAATCCGAAAACTCCCAACCTAGCAAACTTGATCTAGATGAGGGTAGTCTCACTTTCATCTGTCGTCTCCTTCAAATTTTGAGTGGCAGTTGTTGCTACATACTGTGTTGTCTTCTTTTTTCTGTTTTATGAAGTATGGCAACCAACATAGGTGCAATGCAGCTACCTACTATGCTGGAGTGTCAAACAAGTGGCACTGGATTATATACAATATTATCACATATGTAGTATTAACATGATGTCAGTATTTCATTTTTTTTTATATATATATATATATATCATGGTTGTTTTCAATACTGGAATATTGCACAAACTTTCAAGGATTATTTTTCTCGCAGATCCCTCCTGCTATCCATCAAAGTGACTATTACACCAGGACACAAGCTCTTATTATTATTTAATTTTTCCAGTAATGACTCCATCCAGTTTCCACCTGGTCCACTGCTGCTGTAATCACATGCCCTTCTTGGCTTGCTGTCATAAGTGCCGGTCGAGTTAAAGGTTTAGTACAAGATCTCAGGATGTCTGCAGACTTTGGGAGCTTTTGGCTCTTCACAGGAGCTGTCAGATAATTTTAAGCAGCAGTCAGGGGCTTCAGATTCCTTGTCAGAAATGGCAGTAACTTGCTGCTCCAGTAGAGCAGTGTGTCTAGAAGATTCTGACACGGTCAATAGCCATTTAAGAGGATGGAGCTGAAGCCTAATGTGGGAATGATAGGACGGAGATGGACGATGTCACTGTTAGATCAAAAGGTGCGGGGAAATGTGATAGACTGAGGCAATGTGATCATAACTTTTTACATGTGCTTGGAGTTCTGCATTGATTTGTATGTAACATCAGAGATGGAAATCGTTAAAAGCCACCGAGCGGTCTAAGACAATCAGTATGAAGTCACATGGCTGCGCACAGGCCCAAGAAGGAGAGATCTGATTAGACGAGAGTAAGAAATAAAAAATTGAAGCATAAATAAATAAAAAACATATATTATATACAATAAATATAAATATACAATCTTATTATTAATACATTTTATAATAATAATAATAATTATTATTATTATTATTAAAATACCATTTATTCATTTATTTTTATAATACTCGTTATTTTTGCTCTTTTATTTTTTATGTATTTATTATTTGTTTGAATAATAATAATAACATTATTATAATTTTTCAATAAAATAGTAATAAATAATAATAAAATATTTTCATTAAAATAAATAATAATAATAAAATATTGCTGAAATTCTCACATTAACATACTCAATTGAAATTGCTTTAAATTCCCCCACTTTAATGCTACAGTCATCAGATCTATGATTACTTACTAATAGTTTTGTGCCATACAGTTATAGATACAGAATTTAGCTTGTTCATATGTTGAATGTATATTCCCTGCACATTCCTGCATTGTCTTTCTTTTGTTTTTTTTTCTTTTTTAAGTTTGTCTGTACACATGCGTGTCTGTTTATACTAGAAGCATCAAAGCTGAAGGTTGTATCACATCCCAGAATGGACGCTTCCAGTGTAGACAGCTTCATTGATTATAATGGGAGTGATTGATGTTTGACTGCACTGCTCTGCTCACGTCTGGTCTGGTGTACACATGGTGTCAGAAACACGCCTGACATGAGTATAATTTAGAATTATATATAATTATACAGGGCTTTTTATGACTGGCTAGTCATTCAGACAACCCAAATTCTAATCAGTTTTATAAATATTTAATTTTGCACATCCCTACTTCAAAAGGTAGTCATAAAATTTCATTATATAGTGTGATTTCTTCATAATTTCCTTGTTTATATGACTGTTAACCAAACAGGTGATGTATACTCGCACCATGTGAAGTATAGTTCATTAGCTGAAAAGACAAACACATTTTAGCATGCAGGCTAGAGGCACAGGTGCCTGTGTTCAGTGATGTGTTGTGCTGATTTGGGCCCATTCATATTCATCAAAGCAGAAACATTGTAATCTGGTAAAGCCCCTCCATTAAAACAGCAGCAATGTGGCACGAATGTATGATTTAAAATGAATGCGCAGGAGTGGTTTTAATTCAGGGGGTTTAACTTTCGTAAGTGAAGTGATGCATCATATTGGGTCTTAGTTTATGGGCAGAGGAGATGTTGCTTGATGACACCCAACAGGTGTGTGTGTGTGTGTGTGTGTGTGTGTTCTCTGTTCATCTAGCCCAGAGCATATGCGTATGAATGGAAGTGAATGGAATGTGAAGTCTTCTTTAATCCCCATCTGTCACGTTGACAATGCAGCTTGAAGGCAATCCTTGATCATGTTTTGACATTTATATTCTCCTTGTAAAACTATTAGCTTACACACGCTGCCAGTATTGAGCCAAAGATAATGCTTTGAATGTATGTGCTGTCATTAACCAAATTGCTTACAACTCTAGTGATTTTCCGCTCAAAAAGCTATATTTTCCTCTTTTTTCCAGTTGTTATCAAGGTTATTTTAGTTTGATTTATTTGTTAATTTCGTTTTTGTCATCACAAATTTAGCTTAGTTCAGTGTTCAAATTCACTTTATTGGCAAAATTTTTATACATACAGTATTTCCCAAGCATCAATACACAACCAAACAGTGATGAAAAAGAAAAAAGATAGTAATATAATATAATGTAATATAAAAATATCTGCTCTATTTAGGTTTTAGTGTTTTTTAGTTATTTTTTTTATTTTATGGCTATATTATAATATGATATATTTTTCTACGTAAAATACATTTCATGATAAAATATTATTTTTAGTACTAGTTTCAGCCTTTTCTGTTTCAGTGTATTTAGTTTTGAATTTGAGGTTAGTACTTATTATGTCTATAATATAATATAATATATGAAGATATATATGAATTTAAATACAAATAAATATAATTATTAACAAAAATGTAGTTTCAGGGTTTTTTTTCTTCATTATATTGAGTTTCGATTTTAGTAATTATTTGATTTGATTTGATTTTTATGTCTATAATACAACATAATATAATATAATATATCTTTTAAAAATTGTAATTCATGATGAAAGTTTATTTTCAGTTTAGTTTTTCTTTTTCAGTATAAATGTAGTCTTGAATTTAGTTGTATTATTAGCAATGTGCTGATTTAAATGATTTCAACTGATTTAAATACTTTGGTCACTGATTTTGTATACCTTTTTGTTTTTGAGCGGAATTTCTCTTTCTGCTGCTTTTGCCATGCTAAACTTGCTTGCCGCTAACCCATAGCTATCCGCCGCACAGGTGACTGACCAGCTTCTGTGGGATTTGATGTCACCTTTAGATCGGTTCAATTGAAGATGGAAACACTGGAGTCCGAGCTGACGTGTCCAATCTGCCTGGAGTTGTTTGAGGACCCCCTCCTGCTGCCCTGCGCCCACAGCCTGTGCTTCAACTGCGCCCACCGCATCCTGGTCTCGCACTGCTCCAGCACCAAGCCTCTCGAGTCCATCTCTGCCTTCCAGTGCCCCACCTGCCGCTACGTCATCACGCTGAATCAGCGCGGCCTGGAGGGCCTGAAGCGCAATGTGACGCTGCAGAACATCATTGACCGCTTCCAGAAGGCCTCCGTCAGCGGGCCCAACTCCCCCAACGAGAGTCGCCGGCCGCGACCCTACAGCACCACGCTCGGCGGGAGCGCGAGGGGCAGCCCCGCCAGCAGCGCCATGTCCCTCGAGCGTGTCGGTTGCCAGTTCTGCGATCAGGAGCCCCCGCGGGAGGCGGTCAAAACTTGTGTGACGTGCGAGGTGTCGTACTGTGACCGCTGCCTGCGGGCCACGCACCCCAATAAGAAGCCCTTCACCAGCCATCGTCTGGTGGAGCCGGTGGCGGACGCTCAGCTGCGTGGGCTGGCCTGCCTGGAGCATGAGAACGAGAAGGTGAACATGTATTGCGTGGTGGACGACCAGCTGATCTGCGCTCTCTGCAAGCTGGTGGGACGGCACCGTGAGCATCAGGTCACCTCACTTAGCGAACGCTTCGACAAGCTCAAGGTGAGTCCCGAACTTGGTTCTTAAGGCAAGAAAAAAATTTAACTAATAGAAATAGCCATGCTTCCCTAGTTGATTGATTACATTAAGAATTGCAATCTTTTTCGTGTTACAAGTTTTCTGTAATGTAATGTAATGTAATGTTTAAATGTGCAAAAGAGGCATTGTTTAGTTCACACAAAAATGAAAATTTGCTGAAAATGTACTCATCCTCAGGCCATCAGTTTGTTTATTCATCAGAACAATTTGGAGAAATTTAGTATTAAATAGCAGTGAATGGGTGCCGTCAGAATGAGAGCTGATAAGAATATCACAATAATCCACAAATAATCCACACGACTCCAGTCCATCAGTTAACATCTTATGAATTGAAGAGATGTGCGTTTGCAATAAATTCATCATTAAGGTGTTTTTTTTTTTTTACTTCAAACCGTTGCTAACAGCTAAAGTACGAATCCTCTATTCATAATATTGCTTTCTCCAGTGAAAAAGTAATCTCATCTGAAACAGGAGAGAAATACGCACAGATCAAGGACCATTTATGAGCAAAAAACTGTCTAAAACAGGTTTAAACAAATATGTGGGTGGATTTTGATGTGAATGGACAACAGGGGATTAACTTTTTCGCTGGAGGAAGTGTTAGTTTTGGATTTTGGCCAGAAGTGACCGTTTAAAGTTAAAACACCTTTTGTTTCTCATTTGCTTTTTAAAAATATGCAGCGTTTCACTTCATAAGATGATAATTGATGGACTGGAGTGGTGTGGATTATTGTGATCTTTTTATCAGCTGTTTGGACTCTTATTCTGACGGCACCCATTCACTGCAGAGGATCCATTGGTGAGAAAGTGATGTAGGGCTGAATTTTCAAAATCTGTTCCAGTGAAGAAACAATTTTTTTTACATCGTGGATGGCCTGAAGGTGAGTAAATTTTTCAGCAAATTTTAATTTTAGGGTGAACTATTCCTTTAAATATACAACAAGTTGCATACATTTGCATACAGAACAGAAATCTTAACATTAGATAAAGCCAGGTTCAAAATTTGTTTGATTTTGTTGACACATTAGAGTCAAACATTTTAACAGAGGAGATTTTTGATATCTCTTTTTTCTCTCCATAAATCAGAAAATATTGCCAACAGCCAGAAAAAAACAAATGTGCCATTTTTGGGGGGTATAAATGTTATATAAAATCAGAAAAATTATATATTAACAAATCCCTCTGTAAAAACCTTCAGAATAAGGAATAAAACTCTAAAGGTTTTGTGTATGTAAATGCTAGTAAAGTGGAGAAAACAGCCTTTAAATTGAAACCTATAGAGGCAAGAAGATAAAGATGTATTTTGGATGTTTTCTTTCCATTAATCTAAAACAACACATTATGAAAATGATGACCAGTGCATGAAAAAAGTGTTTTTGCCTGCAGTGTCTTGCCTTACACAGCGGTTTTCACTGTTATTAACACTTTATTATAGAAACAGCTCTGACTCCTCTAAGTGAGCAATGCAAAGGGTTCATGTTGAACGATTTTGAGTGAAATAGTTCAAGGTGATCTCTTTGGTAAAATCTTTGTTGTCCTGCATCACGTATTGTAACCATCATTTATGCACACTTGTTTTTTTTCTCTTTAGTAAGCTAATTTCATTTCATTAGCATCACCCTAACTCATTCTTTGCTATATTTGTTGGCTTTCATAGTGGAACGCTTCATGCATAGTAGCAGCCAGAACTGCCCAGCTGTTCCTTTGAGCAGAACTCATTATCATATTAGATGAGTCTGCAGTCCCTAAAGCCATTCTCTGTTCGGCACTGAAACGCAATGCTGACCTACTACAAAGACCCTGATTGCTGAATCAGTGCTAAAATACAGAAGCTCACACAGAGCTCCCAACCTATGAATACACTCGCGCCCATCAGTATAATCATTCACAGCTGCAGAAGGCCAGAATTACATCCGTGCCTTGTTTTTTCAATGGCATCATAACTTCAGAGCAAGTTTGCTCCAGATCAGCCTCAATTATCCCTGCGAAGTTCGAGTTACAAGAGAAGAGCAGGTTAAGGCCGCTAGCGTTATGTGCTTGTTAAGTTCTCATGGGGTGGATTTGTAAATATGAGCCCACATAGAGGCCTTTACACCATCATAATCTCGCTCCCATGAATAGGCCGCCATTGACTTCTGCATCAGCATTATAATAGCAAGCATAGAGGGCACATGTGATCTCCCTGTGATCTCGTGTCCCGGTTGACATCTTTGTTCACACCAGCTCGCACAAAGGAAATTCCGATCATTGACGCTCGCCCCATCTGGTTTTTGAAGAAAACGAACGCGGCTCTGCTGAAACTGCCTCGATTGTGCTAGATGAAGTTCATTGTGTGTTGCTGAAAGTCGATACCTGAGAAAGTTGCTCCTCTTTTGTCCCAAGGTCTTCTTGCAGGGAAACAGAAAAGAGGCTGGCAGTATGCAAAGGTTACAGCATCCAGATCGACATTTAATTTCCTCTAGGAATCCCGACGGACTGTGAGGATTTACCTCGGTTTTGAATTACTCACTGGAATGTTCTATCCATAATTACCTCTTGTGCAGTAGAAGCTTGTTGTACACATTCCTCACGGAACCTGTGACAGTCCTTACTCGTTCCGTTTAAAAAAGTTGCGCTACGCCTAAAATAAGACGCCAGGTCTAAAAGGCACTTTAATGCACTTTTAATGCAAAACGTCCGGATTGAGGTTTGTATCTACATTGCAGAGGCTTATTTGAATGTTCGCCTGCTGAAGCTTTGAACCTGTCTAACTTTGAACTCCCAATTCACAACCTGAAGAGAGAGAGAGAGAGAGCAAAGACGCCGTCATGGCTCAGAGCTTCAAACTTTTAATCTTCTTCCGGCTCAAGTAAAATGAGAAATCCTTGTTTGTCCGTAAGCTTCACGGTGGTGGATGATGATGATTCAAACTGTTCCACACGTTTAGATGAGCTTTGCTGTTTCCTAGTCAACATATTACATATTAGTAATTTATTAATATAACATATTAGTTGCATATTACAGTTATTGTAAAGCCAAAACGCAGACTCTCCTGCAATAAAGTTGTAGTGAGGTATAGGTTTGCACATACTCACGTCCTGAACAAAAAATGCATTTGGCCCTGAGTAAAAGTTTTGTTCATATTTTGCTCTTATGATTCATGTTTTCCTTTCTGATAAATAATAATAAGAGTTTTTAGAATGTATTTTATGTGTTTTGAACATAACTTTCTGCGTGTTAGTTAATTATTAAAGGGGTCATATGATGCGATTTCAATTTTTCCTTTCTCTTTGGAGTGTTACAAGCTCTTGGTGCATAAAGAAGATCTGTAAAGTTGCAAAGACTACACCAAATACACAACATAATGTTCTTTTTAGCGACGTCATATGACTCCTTTAATAAATGAAGAGAGACACATTGAGTTTGGGGGGAGTGGCTATTAGCTATTTAAATGAATTAAATATTTAATTATGTAGGTCTGAGAATGGGGACTTATAATACCTGTAAGTAGTTGTCATTGGAAAGTAATAGGAATTGTAGTTATCTTTACAGTTATGCTTAGTTTGACCTATAATGAAATTGTTTTTATAGCTTTAAAAAAAAACATAATGGAGATTAATGTTGCTTTCAATTAAGCAGAACCTTATTTTTCCTTATTTTTCCCAAATATTTAATTAAGCTAACCGCATTTTCATTCAAGTCTGTGACTTTTTTTTTATTTTTTTAAGAATGATTATT
The DNA here is from genome assembly GCF_001515605.1 of Sinocyclocheilus anshuiensis. NCBI lineage: Eukaryota > Metazoa > Chordata > Actinopteri > Cypriniformes > Cyprinidae > Sinocyclocheilus > Sinocyclocheilus anshuiensis. The sequence continues at coordinate 495,794 of NW_015554127.1, forward strand.
ATTCAGCAAGAATTCATTAAACAGAACAAGCGTGAAAGTTAAGACTATTACAATCTATTTCAAATAAATGTTCCAAATAAAAGTTTTGAACTCTGTGGGAAAAAAAATCAGTTTCCACAAAAATATTAAACCGTACAACACTCATAATAAGTAATGTTTCTTGATCAGTAAATCAGCATATTAGAATGATTTCTGAAGGATCATGTGACACTGAAGACTGGAGTAATTAAAAAAATATGTTTTTACTACACATTATTACTGTTTTTACTGTATTTTGGATCAAATAAATGCAGTATATATATATATATGACCTCAAACTTTTGAATAGTAGTGTATAAAAATCTTTTTGAAAATTGGGTTTTCAGTGTTGATGCTCTCAGACGCTTTGTTACAGGCAGCTAATTGATTGAAAAGCAGGTCATGCCGTTCAACTTTGTGTGCTATACTTCAAGACGCTAATGAGCTGCCATTCTTTTAAAACCTCATCAACACCTCTTCACGCACTCTTCACTTCTAAACAGCTGCAGAAAGGAGCCAAGACAAATGTTATGTTTAGGTGGTCGCTGTCCATTGCACTCAGCATGCGTCTTCCATCCGCCTATTGATCTCACCTCATCTTCTGCATTTGAACGTGACTTACATGAGTAACGTCGGACGGCGAGGCCTTCAAAGCATGACAGCACTCTCGCAAACGCTCAGGGATTAGGTTTTACAGGGCCAAAACAAAATATGAAAAAAGTGGCGATTAAAGGCTTAATTTCTATTTCGGAAAAGTTGCAAGTTGCAGCAGGCAGCTTTGATTAAAGTTCCACCCCGTTTGGTGGTTGGGCCTCTTACTCTAAGCTACTTAGGGAAGCCGTCTATCTTTTCACAGATATAGGAGCCCAGCTCAGCAGACACCAACTCGTCCAATTCTGCTGCATTCAGTGAGCCATCAGTAGGCCGCTGGGGTCATTTTCAAAATGCTCCTAAAAGACAGTTTTTAAAGCCAAAAGAGCAAGTAAGCTGAAAGGTGCTTGATATGAACTGGGCTTTCCTTCCACCTCAGCCAGATTTCCCTACTGCAGCCACATTGGCCTGGTTTTGCCTGCCGTTCAGCCCAAGGTGTTCAGAGGAGATAATGCAGGAGGCAATATGTCATGCTTGTAAATTTAAGCACTATGGAAATACTACTCATTTAGGGTGATGAAAGGTACAGATTTTGTATGCACTCACAGCTGAATTACACCCGTATTCAGAGGACCGTGACTGTGACCCTCAATATCAAAAATATTTTATTGTAATAGTCAGTGTTGGGGTACATATTTTGAAACTATAGGGTGTTACTATAAAAGCCAGTTACTTAATCAAAGCTGACTGCTGCGACTTGCAACTTTCCTGAAATAAAATATCCACTTTTTTCATATTTTGTGTATATAATATTTGTAACAGTTTACAAACTAATTTACAATAACTACCAAAAAAAGGGGGGTGAATGATTAGCAGTAACAAATTTTGATATAATTTTACAAAAAACATTTTTAAAAGCGATACATATTAGAAAATTATTCTGTATTCTTTTTGTATTGACACAAAACCGGGTATTTACAGTACAGGTTATTTTACATTATTTATATATTTATATATATAATATTTTGTTTTGTAGCAATACAAAATATATATGCATGTATGCTATGTATTTATGTATATTATTGTTTTTGTTATTTTTTAACAATAACAGATTCATTTAAAATGACCAAAAACACTTTAAAAACGATGATGAACAGCAGCATTTGATTTAAATATTATATGATTTTAGCAAAAATATTGCAATACATATTAGAAAATGATTCTGAAATATATATTATTGTATATATTTGCTACAAAACGAATATATATACAATTAAAAAATAATATAGAGTCTAAATATAAAATGAATTGGTGAATACTTTAGCCCAGATAGCTTGACTGTGAAGCTGAATGCTCAGTTTATTTAAAAAATAATGTAGCATTTTGTCGCACTACACCTTTTCATGTTTTAAAAAAGTAGCTTGTTACTAGAAAAGCTATTCTGTTTTAAAAGCAGCTGAGCTACTGTAATGCTACTGAAAAATACAGTTAAATTAGTCACTTTTCTCCTTTTAGTCAGTTACTCCCCAACTCTGGTAATAATTTATTATAATAAAGTGTGTTTTAATGGTTTTTGCTGCTATTATTGCTTTTTGGAACATGTCTCTTTTCTTTTTCTCTCCCATCTGTATGGAGGCATGCCAGACCGAGTGCAGCTGTGTGAGAATCGAGTGAAGCAAGAGAGCTTGTTGTTTCTGTATGGAGGCGTTCAGAGACATTCTTAGGGGCTTTTTTCTCTCTCCTGTACAGGCGTACACATACCTGGCACATGGTTGCATGCAAAAATGGCCACATGTGCGTAATGCATGGGGCATGCTGTGAAGAGATATAGTGACAAGTTATCAGAGGTGAATATAGAGGCTTGTTATTAAACTGCTTTGAACCATGCGCTCCCCATACACAATTAATGCAGAGAGGAACTGAAAAGCTTTCAAGAGCAGTGAAGTGGAGTCATCAGCCTTACAATGCGAACCACCTTCTCCTTCTCTCTCCACTTTGGTCTCCAGGTTCAGGAGTTTCTTGAGTGCGCAAGGCTAATAGTGTTTCTCTGCTCTGAGTTGTGGTGTGAAGTGCAAAGCACCACATACTGTATATCATCTTCCAGCTGCATATGTGATGGACAATATCAGTAATGCTCAGAGAGTGGGATTAAAAGCTGTACTGGCTCTGGTTTTAGGAGATTATTCCACTCAGTCTTGCCCCTCTTTGAAATGGGATTTATGTATTAGTAATTCATGTAGTCTCTTGCACTCATGTTCTACCTTTATTTGGCCCGCTGTGGTGCTGTAGTCCTGAGAAGTTATTCGCACTAGATGTTTTGCTTTGGAATGTCATCTTTAAAGAATTAGTTCACCCCAAAATGAATTCATCCTCATGTCTTTCTAAACCCATATGACTTACAGTCTTCTGTGTAACAAAAAGAGACGTTTTGATGCCTCTGCTGGTTGCTCTTGTACATGAAATTACATTGAATTGTGACTGAGGCTACCCTTAAAAAAATGATTTTTCAAAGTTATAAAAATCAAAGATTACTGGAGAAAGTTTTACAAAGAAAATACTATTAAAATATTTATACTTCAAAATTTCATGTTTAACTCAATATTACTTGTTTATTTGTAATTGTTTGTGAAATTTATTAGCAATTTCTGAATTAAACTTGTTTGTACACCAGTTTTTTTTTTCTTTTTATCTTGAAAAAGGATGCAAAAGCATCATAAAATAAAATAAAATAATACAAAATAATAATAATAACGATAATAATTAAACAAAAGTCAAACAAATCTTTCTTTTGAGTTAGAATCTTTTTGATTCTGAATGATTGATTCACAAATCAATCTGATTTGATTCTTGAGTTCAGTGATTCAGTCTCTCTCACAAGGCTGTCAGAATACTTTAAATGCAGTGTTATTATTTATGCATTTATGTTTTGTGACTATGCGATTCATTGATTTTTATTTATTTTCTCAAATGAACTATCTAAATGAATCGATTCACTAAAATGAATTGAACAGTCAATATTTTAGGCCAGTACATTTGCTTATTCCCTCAGATAGTTTGGCTGTAAAAAGTTTAAAAAGTGTCAGTGTAGCATTTTGTCTCACTACATGTTGAATAACGAGCTTGTTACTGGAAAAGCTATTGTTAAAAGTAGCTACTGAAAAATATAAAAACACATTCTCCTTTTAGTGCATGAGTTATATGGACCATGCTTATGATATGTTTTAGTGCTTTTGCATCCTTTCAGAAGCTTGAAAGTAATCCCCATTTATTTTAATTGCATGGAAAGACTGACCTGTTCATTCCTCATGACTTCTCCTTTAGCGTTACACAGATGAAAGAAAGTCATACGAGTTTGAAATTTTCATTTTGTTTTCTCCCTGATTCTGTACCACAGACCATGCTGTGGTTTTCACTGAGAGTTGGCTTTGTTCAGGCTTTGATGTGGTGACATTTATCTCCATTCCTCCATCTTTGTCAGTCAACAGTTCTCAGGATCTAGTCCGGTTCCTAATTCATTCTTTACTGTGTTCTGCATGGATTACTGTCAGTTGTAAACAAAAATGCTTTGCCTTTACATCTTTTCCGGCCATGTTTTCAAAGATCAAAAATCATTTATTACTCCACATCTGCTTCCATCTGAGCTATTCTGATCCCAGCAGTTTTAGGCTGAGGTGACCTGGGTCATCCGTTATCTCTGCTAGGGATGCTTGGCTCTTTTCCGCAAAGAGTCGAAATGTCAGAAAACAGTCCAAGGTAGGAATTTCCTGCAGCCACTCTCCATCAGGACAGGCCGTGGACATTCCAGCTCATCCTGCGTGACTGAAGCATGTTGTCCAGCTGCCAGGAACGCTGCCTGTCCTAGGAGAGAACAAGAGCAGGGAGTGTGAGACCACGAGCACGTTTGCAGTGTTTCTGAGACCTCTCTCCTCATTTCTCGGCCCCTGAGGAATCCCGAACCTCCTTCTTCTGCCCTGGAACACTCATTGACTATGAAAAGACCCCCCTTCCACCTATTCTTCCCCTTCAGCTTATCTCTACTTCTGCCAGTGAGTCGGGATGAGGACAGACTGTCACTGTGAACATCGGACAAGATGGAACAAACTTAATGACCCCACAAAATCACTGTTTTATTGTTTTTTAACAGAATGTTGAGCACATCGAAGGGATAATCCTTTTTTTTTTAAATAATACAAAAATGAAAAAAGACTACTGTTAAAAATGTGGGGGTCGGTAAGATTATTTAATGTTTTTATGCTGAGCATATCGAAGGGATAATCCCTTTTTTTAACCTCCTGAGACCCTGTGACCTCATATGAGGACATTATATTTTGGTGTATTTCTCTGAGACTATACATGCCACAGTTTTAAGTCTGGATGTCCTGTACAGTAATAAATAGGGAAAGAAATTATGTTTCAATATTCTATGAAATATTATTATGAAAATCTTGTCAAATATTACTCCCATTATTACACTTCTTTTTTCATTACATGTTACATGTTGCATGCATTGGTGATTTAAAAAATCTATTGTTTTTGCCTATGCATTTTCATTCATGTATTTTTTTTTCTTTTTTTTTTTAAATTGAGTCCCGATGTCCTCTACCGAGTACATAGCATAACTTATGAACGAAATATCATTTTAAAAAAATGTTTTTTTTTTGTACCTTTTTTTTATGCTCTAAACAATGTAAAGACATGAAAAAAAAAACTTTTCTTGGGTCTTAAGAGGTTAAATAATAGTAAAAATATAAATTAAAATTAAAAAGACTTAAAAAAGACATTTTGGGGTCAGTAAGGTTATTTAGAAGTTTTTAAAACAAGTCTCTAACGCTCAATGAATGAAAAATTCAGTAAAAACAGTTATGTTTTAAACTATTAATATGATTTGAAACTCTTCTATTTTAATATATTTTAAAATGTAATTTTTTCTTGTGATGGCAAAGCTGAATTTTCAACATCATTACTCCAGTGTCACATGATCCTTCGGAAATCATTCTAATATGCTGATTTGCTGCTCAAAAAAAAAACATTTCTTATTATCAAAGTTAAAAACAGTTGTGCTGTTTTTTTGTTTTTGTTTTTGTGTGTGTGATGCATACAACTGTGATACATTTTTTCAGGATTCTTTGATGAATAGAAAGAACAGCATTTATTTCAACAGCATTTATTTGTTTATTTAAAGGACAAAAATCGGTGTAGTGCAGGATGAGCCATCTATTTTTATTGTATTTTATTATTTATGTATTTTTATTTTATTTATTTATTGTCCATTTTTGTCCACACTACTGTTGTTTAAACAATCAATGTAAGTAGAGAGAAGAGACTATTCAATTTTTGATATATGATTAAATATCCCATTCTCTTATGCAATGGGCTGCTATGAATAAACTTAAATAAGACTATCTATCTTCAGTGAGGAAATATTAAGTTAGCACTGTTAGTCCTTGGAACATGCCTGGCTCTCAAGTCTTACTCATTTCATGCTTTTTGAAAGAGTCTGGAAAATGAGAGATATTGTGGGTCCCAGACCGAATTTTCATTCTCAGGTTTTCTGAGATTTTTTCTTAGCCTATTCAACCCACTTTAAAGAGCAGACACCTCATGCATGCTTTAGTCCCAGAGCCATCCTTAATGGACTGTTAAAAAATGTCACCTCTCAGCTGTCCATAGTGCACGTGTCAAAGAGCCCGGGGTCCAACAAATCTGCCATGCTGCCACACACAGGAGAATCCCAGCAGTGAGCTTATTTCCCATCATACAGTCTGTTTATCTTGACTCAAGCATTAAGCCTCGTGCCATGCATGCTAATTATTCTAGAGGATTAGAACCAGAGGAGGTACAAATAGTTTGCGCTGTGATGTCTACGTAATTATGCATTCTGCATCACAATGTAATCCAAATTCCTTTCCCTATCAGTACGGAAAAGCAAGGTAAACGGTGAAATTTTCAAAAAGTAAATTTTGTAATTAACCCCCCCATCATGCGCAAACCACCATAGCTGTGATTTATTAGTATGAAAGGCGAAACTATGAAGGAAAAAAAAAGCTATGAAGCCTTATTGGAGAATATGAAACCTATGAAACCTTATTGGAGAATATGATTTAAACAATCCTTGTTTGTAAATTTAGATCAAACTAGATCAAACAGTTGCTTAAGAATATATAAAATTGTTTATGTATATCTATCTATCTATATACACATACATAAACACTTTTCTAAACAATTTTCTAAATTCTTAAGCAACTATTTGCAGGATGTACAAATTTTAGTATGGTGTTTTATGAAAATGTCATTGGATTGTAATCCCAAATAAAAAATATCTTAAACCGTGTTAGGACGGGATTGGTTTTGAGGACATATGTCCATAAAGTAATTGCTTCTGTGGACATATGTAATGTTTAACATCAGTTTGCACAAGATTAGTGATCTATGTAGAAATCACTAAAATGGGTTTGTGTACTGCATTTATACATTTACTGTTTAATTTCTTATGCATACAATACTAAACATGAAGCATAACCATATATTTGGTATTAAATATCCAGTGAAATGCGGGTCTTGCTTGCATTATTGAATCTATAATCCTGCAGTGCACATTAAAAGGGCTGACAATTTGCAAAATGCACATTGTCCAAGTCTCTGATTCTCTCTTTTTTTCTTCTGAAAAAAACTTTTCAGAGCACAGAGCAGACAATAATCTTTGAACAACGTACAATCACTTGTAACTTCCCCTCGTCTCCCTGCTCTAATCACAAAATGACATGCTTAGTTTGAAATCATTGCACAGTGGGTAGTTTACATGCTTGTGTGTCATGACACATAAAAGCTGCTGCGCTCAGGCATGTTTAGAGGTACATTAACTCCCATACACCATGGCTACACACTGAATGCGCTTGAGTCGCTCATCATATCCTCAGATTCATCTGATCGGTCCATTGATTTAAAGCTGACATTGAGCCGCTGTGCTACATGTCCAAAGTTGAACTGTTTTTAACTTGACACATCCTCTTCAAAATGTTATAGATTTAACAAAAGGAAATGTTTCCAAAATCTTATAAAGAGCACAAGAACATGTGTACGGCCCCTGGACTGGAGCGATATCTTGACACAAAGACATTGTGTTTGAATGCATACTTGCTATTTTGTTTCACATAGCCTCCTGCAGCAGAGCAGCACTGATAGCATTAGCCACACGTTTTTGCTCTCGCTGCCTTTCTTGTTACACTGCAAGTGAGCAATGTCCAACATTTGCTGTGTAGACAGCTTCATTGATTATAATGAGAGTAATCCAGTTTTGCTGCACTGCCTCGTAGACAAGATGTAAGAAGTTCCATTTGCATGTTGAATTAATATTTATGTTTTGTACCATTAGTTGTTAAATGTACACTGCCATACATTTAGCAGATTGAACAGCTCATTATTTACTTTGAGCAACTTTTAACCAAAATGTTTATTAACATTTCATCTACACTGTAAAAAAATGAATGCTGCATTATTACATTATTGCATTGTTACCAACATTATTCAAAATATCTTCTTTTGTGTTCAACAGAAGAAAGAAACTCATTCAGGTTTGGAACAACTTGAGGGCGAGTAAATGATGACAGAATTGTCATTTTATGGGTGAATTATCTCTTTAATCAAAATGAGAAGTAGAATTTTTGCCTTTGCTAATAACTATAATTAAGTTTAAATTGAAGTACTAAAACTGAAATAAAAATTAAAGCTAAATAGAATTTTGAAAAATTAAAATATAAAAATAAAAGCTTAAAAATAAAAACGCTTTCAAAATACACACTAAATCCTATAATAGTATATCAATATAGTAATATAAATAGTAATAAATACTATAATAGTACATAAATAATATTAAAATAACAGTGCTTTCAAGACTTGTTCAAATTGTATTTAATACCCATAATCAACAAAATTTCAAGCTTCGACTGATGCAACATTTTGAAAGCACAACAGAGCCATGGTGCGTATGATTTTCAGGAAGTCAACCTACAGATTGTTCATAAAATGGCATGTTTCCACACTGTTTCGAACTGCAGTTACTTAGTGATTCATCTGGCTCAAGCATTTCTCAATAGTATTTATTACAGACAAACATCTATTGGTTTGGATGTTCTGCAGAGGCTTTCATGACTCGGCATCTGTCGTCATTATAACTGGCTTGCGTTTTTAAAACCCAGATCACACAGTTCTGACAGAATATCTCATAAAGTGCTGCGTGGTTCAGAGACTACCATCCAGAGTGTTTCAAAGGCTCATCAAAGGGATTTTTCACTCTTATGTAGCCAATTAGACACTGAGAACTGTAGTTTGGAGCGGTGATACAGTAGTTTCTGCTGTGAGACTACAGTCGTCCCTGTTGTGCATCTCAAATGCCCATCTTGGTCTCCTGCGGTTTGAGAACTAGGCCATGTCTTTGCTGTGAACCCTTAAAGAAAGCAGCACTTGCCACTCTTGGCATCAACACTCCTTTTTATCTGCCTTTGAAAACATGTTTACACTTCAGAGAAGTTTTGTCTGTGTGAAGTTGTTCTGTATTCACGGAGTACAGCTCACAACAGCAATGACCGGCTGAATTTCAAGTCACCTTCCAGTCCAGCTCTAGATTATAGTGTTGCTGAGGTCAGAGCTTTAGTGTGTTAGGGGTGGCTGCTTCTGAATTTTTTTGTCAGGATTGCTGTGATGAATCAGATGTCAGGGCAATTTTTTGTGAAGTGCTTTATTCATATGCTATTGTGCCTTAGGAAATTGTGTATTTTTTCCTTGTGGGAGGCAGCAGCAAACAGACTGCCAGAAGCAGATATATGGATGGTCGTGCACAGATCTGTCTTAATTTACTGTGGTAATTTTGCAATGTTTTTAATATTAAGAAGAATGCTAGACTGTGATTGGTAAGGATGCAGTTTTAAGACTAGATTTGCATTTTGTGAAATGCTTGCAAGATGTTGTGCAATAAAGAACAGTCGTAATTTATTATTATATGTCATCAACACTGGCAGATATTCAGTGTCAAAGATCCTAATAAATGCCTGTGTTGGAAAGCAGAAAAAAGTACTTAGAGAATAAGAGGTTTTTTTTTTAGTCAATTTATGGTTTCAACTGAGAAATAAGCATTGTAGTAATAAATCTAGTATTTGTTTATATTTAGGTTTTTATTCTATGTTAAATATATTTGAGGGACTGAAAGAAGTAAATGTATTTATACATTTCCAGTTTCTTGAGTCAATAATCATTTAATTTCATATTAGAAATACGCATTGTAGTCACTAAATAGTATTTTTGTTGTAATTTTATTATTATTAATGTTGTTATTATTATTATTTAAAAAATAATTCTTATTATTATTTTAATATCATTATTTTATCACTTTATTTTAAATATTGTAATTGCTATATTTACTTACTTGTTTGTAAAGCTTATTGCCTAAATAATATAAAGTATATGACGTTATAAAGCTTATAAAAACCAAAAATAAATAAACACCAAAAATTAGCTGAAATGGACTTCAAAATATTTGAGTGGAGTCTTAATGCTATGCAAATTAATTTTAAAAAAGCATGAGAAGACGTAGAAGAAATATAAGGGATTTCAGTACAGTTGTATCCAGTGTAAAAATGCTGCTATTCAGTTTGCCAACATTTGACACAATCTTGCTCTGGCCGTTGGCATCCTTGCTCTTTCTCAGCGGTCATAGGACAGTGAGAGAGATCTAGAAGAACATGTAGGAGAAGGACAGAAGGTCTCTTGATGCAGAGCGACAGCGTGACTCACCCTTCATCCACAATTGAAGGTTTCAAATGGCAAGTCCCTGCACATGCCTCCCCATGTGCTCTGCCTGAAGAGAGGGAAATCGTGTTTTCTTTCGCTTCGTACTTGAGTTATTTATCCGGGTATTGCTAATCTATGGATTTATGGATTTCCAGTTGAGAAGGACATGTTTGTTTTGAGAGTTCCCCTTGGCAGGTCCTACTCTGCAGAATTTACAAACATGAAGGTCTCAAAGGGAGGTGGATTATGGGAAGTGTCCGAAAAAAGACAAATTAATATCAACCAATTCATGTTCAAAGGAGTAATAAATGACGATCTCCAACTTGTCTGAACCAAATAAGTTCTAAGCTTCCACAGCCATCATTCAGAGAGGTGCCAAACAAATGTCAACATTTTTTTGTATGAATATGGTGCAAAACTATAATGAGTCCAATTTAAATAGAAAGGAAGCGTGTTTTGTTCTGCAAAGAATGACAGTGAATGGAAATATTCAAGGCACTGCACTGTTTTTCAGCTGATTTTCGGGTGGTTAGTGAATGCTTTGCTGTTTCAAGAGAGGGAAAGAGTGAATATATATGACCGATATGCCAGAAAACATCACTCTCTGTGAGTTGAGGAGCACTCAAACCTTTTACCTTGGACCTGAAAGACATAATAGCAATATGTGTTATCTAACATTAGCTGAATTTGCCTGAAAGAAAAGAAAGAACAGACCTGAATTGATGTGAGTTTCAATGAGGACTTAAATGAGAAGAGTTCATTCGAGGCCCCATCAAATGATTTACGGCATCCATGATATCTCCAGGGTGTACACCGTCGTCTAAAACAACAAAACGCACAATAGCACCAATTGTAGATTTGTTGTTGTTCCCCAAGCACAGGCATAATTTATGGTGTCGAATATACAACAGTGCTGTCTTTCTCTACACCTCTGCTCTGCACCCACCCTCTTTCACCTTGACTTCATAACACCACTTTTCACAGTCTAATGATAGTCTGGAGGCTGCATACAGCATTCCTGGGTGGTGATATAAGTCGTGCACCTGTGCACACTTGTGTACACTTTACCAATCTATAGACAAATGTTTTGGGCTTCAGGACGCATGTGATATTTCAAACTGAAGAATGAGACAAGCCTGAACCCCAAGGCCAATCAAATCACTCGATTCATCACAAGAGAGCATGGCGTTCCATTGAAAATGAATCACCATGTCATTCGAATCCTGGGAAAATCTACAGCAGTTAATTGTGTTACACAAATGAAATGTAAAGCCATTTAGCAGACATGCCACATGAGTCAGTCTTTAGCGTTCCCATGCTTGTCCAAATTGATAGCACTTAACTCATTGGCAGATGAGCCAAGGCTTGTTTCTGCAAATTAATTTTCCGAATAAACCATTTGTTACGCTGCCTGTCAAAGAAGGATGTCAGGCTGAAAGTTGTCTTCAGCTTATGATTACAGGGAGCGTGCAGGGTTGGGTTCGGATAGGGTTCAAAGTCAAATGGAGGAGACAGTATCTTTCCAAAACAGTCTCAGAAGTTTTGCAGCTATAAATAAACCGCAAGCTCCGTTTTGCATCTGAGACCTCTAGAGCCTCTCAAGGGCTTAGGTTTTTTGTGCAACAGCCTCTGCCGTGCATTGTTTTCATGTAGTTTCATCAGCTTTGAGTGTCTTTTTTTTCACTGTGACCTCTACTGCGATGACCCAGAGTTCGCTCCTGCTCCACATGGGCCATTAACTGTGACCTCCATGCTCCTCTTTCAAGCAGATGCCAATATCAGCCTTCCAGGCACGCAGTAAGAGGAGATAATGGCTCGACTAAAAAAGCTGTAAGCCTCTCTTTCTGGCAGTTTTCTGGCAAGTTTAGGTATAAAAAAAAAACTTGTTGTTTTATGTAAACGCTCTTTACCTAAAAAAGCATACAAATCTCAGTCTAGAGTAAACTATGCGACTTTTAAAATCTGAACAGATTTTTAAACACTAGGTATCATACACTTACTGATTTTGTAAATGGTTACACAGAAAACCTGGGCATCGTGCACTAAGCAACTGAGGATCACACACTACCAGACGTTAAAGTCTTTCCGAAACAGATGCATGGCAAATTAAAACATTATGTGTTCTAAAATGTGTTCTCAAAATAACAAACCTGTTTGATATCCTCTGACTGATGGATTCATAGTCTGTGCCCATCATAGACTGCACGATTTTCTGTGAAATCCATCAACTCAAGACTGCCCAAAATCTTTTTTACAAGGGAAGTTCAATATTTCCCACCTTTCAATAGGAGCTACATACAGTAAACACAGGAAAGAAAACTGCCCTGATTTGCAGAGCCTTGTTTGGCATATTTAATGAATATTCTTTAATCCTGCACTGCCTTGATATTGTTTATAAATTAAATATGATTAAGTAACCTCTCTAATGTCTGTTGGTAGAAGCTGAAGTGTCCTTGTACCCTCAGACTCTGACAAGCGGAGGCACCTCTGTGTTGCTCAAAGAAGCTCTGCGTTTGATTAAAATTAATTATTGTCTAACTTAGCAATTCCGTTCCTTTTAATGTCCTCAGTGGGTGTAATTAACTCAAACACATTTCTCTTAAGTTGTTTTGCATGAAGCACATTTTCCCTCAAGGTATTCGTTTTCCCCATGAGAGCAAGCAAATTCCTCTGACACTCGTCCCTTTAACCTTCAAGCCGGTTAGTCGGTGGAGTCTCATGTCTTCCTCTCTGTGGTCTTCAGGCTGATGATCTGTTCCCGGTGGAATACGTAGATGGATAGAGAATGTGAGGTCAGGGAAGTATGGAAGCTTATTTCAGCCGTGGAATAAAAAAAAAGAAAGGTAATTGCGATTTATCTCAGAATTTTGAGTTTATATCTCACAATTCAGACTTTTTGCTGAGAAAAGATTAATTGCGAGATGTAAACTCAGAATTGCATGAAAAAAGTGAGAATTGTGAGACGTAAACTCACAATTACTAGTTGAAAACTTGCAATTGTGAGATATGAATTTGTATTTCTGAGAAAAACAAGTCAGAATTGCAAGATGTTAACTTCAAATTACAAGGAAAAAGTCAGAATTGCAGGATGTTAACTCGTAATTACGGAAAAAAAGTCAGAATTGCGAAATGTGAACTCAAAATTATGAAAAAGTCAGAATTATGAAGATGTTAACTCAGAATTATGAAAAAAGTCAGAATTATGACGATGTTAACTCAGGATTACAAGAAAAAAGTCAGAATTGAGAGATGTTAACTCAGAATTATGAAAAAAGTCAGAATTACGAGATGTTAACTCGGGATTACAAGAAAAAAGTCAGAATTGAGAGATGTTAACTCAGAATTATGAAAAAAGTCAGAATTATGAAGATGTTAACTCGGGATTACAAGAAAAAAGTCAGAATTGAGAGATGTTAACTCAGAATTATGAAAAAAGTCAGAATTACGAGATGTTAACTCGGGATTACAAGAAAAAAGTCAGAATTACGAGATGTTAACTCAGAATTATGAAAAAATTCAGAATTGTGAGATGCTACTCAGAATTACAAGAAAAAAAGACAATTGAGAGATGTTAACTCAGAATTATGAAAAAAGTCAGAATTGAGAGATGTTAACTCAGAATTATGAAAAAAGTCAGAATTACGAGATGTTAACTCAGGATTACAAGAAAAAAATCAGAATTGAGAGACGTTATCTCAGAATTATGAAGAAAGTCAGAATTGCGGGACATTAACTCAGGATTATGAAAAGTCAGAATTGCGAGATGTTAGCTCAGGATTACAAGAAAAAAGTCAGAATTGAGAGATGTTAACTCAGAATTATGAAAAAATCAGAATTACGAGATGTGAACTCAGAATTATGAAAAAAGTCAGAATTACGAGATGTTAACTCAGGATTACAAGAAAAAAGTCAGAATTGAGAGATGTTAACTCGGAATCATGAAAAAAGTCAGAATTACGAGATGTTAACTCAGGATTAAAAGAAAAAAATCAGAATTGAGAGACGTTATCTCAGAATTATGAAGAAAGTCAGAATTGCGGGATATTAACTCAGGATTATGAAAAGTCAGAATTGTGAGACGTTAGCTCAGGATTACGAGAAAAAAAGTCTGAATTGTTAGGTGTTCTCAAAATTGTCTGAAAAAAAGTCAGAATTGTGAGATGTGAACTCAGCATTCAGAGCAAAAAAAATCTGAATTGTGAGATGTTAACTTTGCGATTACCTTTTTAAAAAAAAAATTTATTGTGCCAGAAATAATCTTCCATATGGATAAGGTGTTCTCAAGGAGAGAAAAAAAAAACACCTGCACTGTCTAACCTCGACAGTACATTTTTATTTGTATTAGAAGTATAGGCATGCTAGATGGTTTGATGGGGTCAAAACTTTAAACAGCATTATGGGATTGATTTTTTTATTTTTGATGAAGAGAAGGGGGTGTATTCCACTGTGTTAAAAGCTTAATGGCACTCCCCAGACAAGCCTCAAACAAGGGTAATGTAAACAGAATTAAATGACTCTGTCTAATTAATTAGAAGAACGGAGGCTGGTAAGAAACAGCAGTGGCTTCTCATTAGACCGAGTTTGCGAGTCTCTGGAGAGTGCTGGTTTGGAATATTATCCGTTGCGAGCGACATTTCCCAGCAGGCTCTGGTTGCTGACACATGCACGCACTCAACCGCCCGTTGTTAGTGTGGTTGCTGTGTTTCCGCATTGTGTTCCCTCAAAAAACACAAGAGGAGAGGATCACAGAATAATTAAACACACCCACTTTGAAGTCTGTTTTCTCGCCTCAGGATGGAATTATTTTTCAGGATTTGTTGTTGTTGTAGCTCTGACCCAGAACTTAATGGAAGCGGCGCACGCCTGTTAAAGCATGTAACGCCTACAGTGTGCGCATCAAACAGCAACTCAACAAATATCTTGTACATCTCGCCTTCCCTCTGTATCTGGGATAATCTCTTATCTGATAACAAGGTCTAGTCAAACTGAATCATTTGGACTAGAGCTTTCCAACCGAGTTTGATTCATTTGATTCATTCAAGCTGTTATTTGATTCTTTTTGTGAATCGTTTGCTAATATAAGCAGTATATGTAGATGTAATTCAACCATAGTAAATTCACCCAAAACACAGCCTAGATTGTTAGTCCTTCGTATCATTCACTCTCACTCACTCATGCCACAGTGTCAGTTGTGTACTGCAGCACCGTGTTTGTTTCATATTAGATAAGCAGTTTTTATGTGTGTTTCTGTCTCTATCTGTCTTCAGTCTCTCTCTCTGCTCTTCCTCTTGCATGGCTGTGTCTGTGTCTTTGAAGTCTAGTGTCTGCTTTAATGCGTGTGTATTATCAGACTTGTTCAGCCCAAACCGCACCAGGTCTGCTGTCCTGAGGCCACTCCGCTCTCTCTCTTTCACCAGCCCTCCTTTCCTTTCCTTTCCTTTTTTCCACTTTTTTTCTATTGTCGATTCCTTTGTTTTTCTGTTATTATTCTTTTTTCCCTTTCTTCCTTCTACCTTTCTTTTTCTTTCCCTTACTTCTGTTTGTTTGTTCCTTTTCTTTCTTTCTTATTTTCTTCTTTCATTATAGGGCTGCACGATAAATCGCATGCGATATTTAATGCGCATCTTATCAGTAAAGCCGGTTCTGTAATCAGCGGTAAATCTCCATCACCTGCGGGCTTTCACATTGAGCAGCATTAACTACACAGAGCCGTTGTTCACTGACGAGCTGCGCAAAAAATAGCGCGAATATGAACGTGGTTTTGCGCAGCTCATCAGTGAACAACGGCTTTACTGACAAGATGCGCATTAAATATCGCATGCGATTTATCATGCAGCCCTATTTCATTACTTCAGATGCTCTTTTCACCGTTCCTTCCATCCTTCCTTCCTATCTTGCTTCCTTCCTTCTGTCCTCATTTCTTTCTTTCTTTCTTTCTTTCTTTATCTATTTCTTTCTGTCTTTCTGTCTTTCATTGACTCTTACCCTTCATGTCCTTCTTTTCTTAATTGCATTCATTCATTGTTTCTTCCTTCTGTTGCTTTTTCATTTACTTTTCTTTCCTTCCTTGTTCCTTCCTTCCTTCCTTCATTACTTTTCTGCTTATTTCTCACTTTTATTCTTTTTCTTTCTTTCTTTCTTTCTTTCTTTCTTTCTTTCTTTCTTTCCTTCCTTCCTTCCTTCCTTCCTTCCTTCCTTCTGTTTCTTTCTTTCATTTACTTCTCTTTCCTGCCTTGTTCCTTCCTTCATTACATTTCCTCTTATTTCTCACTTTTTTCCTTCCTTCCTTCCATCTGTTTCTTTCTTTTTTCATTAATTAATATCTTTCCTTCCTTGTTTCTTTATTTTGTACTTTCCTTCCTTCTGTCATTCCTTTCATTGCCTTCCTTCCTTCCTCTCACTATCAGTCACACTCTCTCTTTCTCTCTCTCTCTCTCGCTCTCTCTCTCTCTCTCTCCCTCACTCAATTGGGCTCCAAGCTCGTTCACCTTCGGCAGCTTGTCTTCTGTCTCCTGGGAGGTGATACTTGGTTTTGATGTATAAATCATCCTTGACTGTTCAGTCTTTAATTAATGACCCCCATCTGTCCTTGCTGGGTGAGCTTGAATTTTAAAATGCTGACACACCAAACAAGCGACTTGCGACTGCCTGACGCAACAAGCCCCCGAGTAAAGCAAGCTATCAGCGCACAGAGAATAAGCAGTCTGACATAGACACCCTCACCTGCTCTGAGGTGCTTCCAGCCCATTTACCCGGCAGAGCAGGAGAGATAAAGCACGCGAGAGGCTGAAAACCAGTCGTCGGACAGAGCAGGGGCAATAATACTTCCGTCCATCAGTGGGCCAGACCAGTAAGGCTGTGTGTATGTGTGTGTGTTCATAGGCTTTTCAAGTGAGCCCTGCCAGAGTTTCTGAAGCGGTTATGGAGGCATCAAAGACAAGTGCCACGGTGAGTCACTGGCTGCCTTTTACAATCTATGTATTGGATGTGTGCAAGACAGCGTTTCGGGCCATAGACGGGGGGACGTGCCGGTGGACAGGGTCAGGCTGCATCACATATGCATGAATAGCCAACAACACAAAACAAGAGAACATAAAGGCTCTGTTCTCGCTTTTGAATGCCAATGTTGTTGTTCCCATCGTTCCTGCTTTTCAGTCCACTCGGGCTGCTTTTTTGTTTCCTCTCATGTCATTAATATCAGCTGTTCATCTCGTTCATGTCTTTCTCTCCTTTCTCACCAGATGGCCAAACTCATCCAGATTTGTCAACAGGTGGAGGTGAGTCCAAGCAAATTTATCATTATATTCTTCATCCTTCACATCACCATCATCATCAAACTCCCTCTTACAGACTTTCAAATCCATATTCAGATATTTTCCTCAAACAAATTAGTTTGCATTTTATTTTTAGTGACAAAAGGTCTGTTGCCCTTTTGAGCTACAAATGCTTGTTAGAGGTTCAAGGCTATTCCAGGGATGCAATTACAAAGTGTAAAGAATGATGTATATTTGATATTTCTAATTTGCATATGATTTTTGCATTTATATGGATGTGTGCATGAATGTTTTTTGAATTGTGTGTCTATCTTCCTCAAGTGACTATGAATGTTTTTTTTTAATTCACAGTCCAGTGTGCAGCTTTTGCATGGCTTGTATTGGCTTGAGTTCTACATTGACATTCATTTTCTGCTGAGCCAAAGGCTATAGTATCAATATGAATGCAGATTGGTAAATGCTTTTCTTGTGAATAAAAGAGACTAGCACTATACATACATTCACTCATGGTCAGTATAATAGGAAGACCCTTAAATAGGCATCATAGAAGGTGTCTGAATCATAAAGATTTCCTACTACACAGTTTAATAGAGATGCTTGTTCAAGCAGAAAATTATTCAGTTGTATTTGATACTATTTTCTCTTTTTCTTGCTTTTTTTTCTCCCATTTGTTAATATTCCACTGTGGTTTATCATTAAAAGTAACTTAAGTTAACCTGGTTTCCTGTATATATTTTATCTAATCTTTAACCAGATCTCAACAGAAACACACAATCTGCTTAAGCAAGTATTATACACACAATGATACATTTACATGAAAAGTGGAAAATGTATGTGAATCCCTAAGGTAATATCTTAGCTAAAACTAATGTAGAATCAAATTAATGAGACAAGATTGAAAGTGCTGATCAGGGTAAAAAAAAATGGAGTTTGCTATTCACAAGATGTATTGCCTGATGTGAACCATACCTCGTACAAAAGAGATGTCTGAATGCTGAAGATTAACCATTGTTGACTTACTTAAAGCAGAAATATCTCTACACATTAGTCATCAGTCCACACAGTAAGACAAATTGTCTATAAATGGGTAAAGTTTAAAAAAAATTAAAAGTGTTCACTGATCACAAAAATATTAAGCAGTATGACTGTTTTCAACATTGATAAAAACAAGCAATATTTAGTCAGCAGCAAATCAGCATATTAGAATGATTTCTGAAGGATCATGTGACACTGAAGACTGGAGTAATGATGCTGAAAATTCAGCTTTGATCATAGGAATGAACTGCATTTGAAAATATTAAAATAGAAAGCAGTTATTTTACATTGTAATAAAATATTACAATATTACTGTATTACTGGGCAAAAAATACAGCCTTGGTGAGCATTTTAATTGATGTTACCACCAAGATGTTACATGTTCATATATTTGCAGCCACAGCTTGGTAGTGATGTGACATATTTATGCACACATGATAAACAGTCCTTTTGAAAGTCAATTAGTAGCCTTTATCTTTAAATCAGAGCTTATTAAAGGCACGACAAACAAGGCACCAGGGATATATTTAGGCCTTTGCTTGATGTCACCTTGAACATCGGCTGAGCGAGTTGTTGTTACTCCAAATATGACTCAAGATCAGCACTAAGACATCAGGCACAAGGGAAATTCATATGCGAGCGTCCTTTTTAATGACTCTGTCAGGATGGTTGTCCTTGCTGTTTGAGAAAAGAAAGCAGGTGACAAGGCATTGTTACTCATTAGCTGAATCAGTCTTGTTGAACCCCGTGGGGATTGCATGCGTAGCACGTCTCTAACCTCAGCTGAACCGCACATAAAAAAACTTCTGCATACCACCAGCTGCTTTGAGCACTCAAAGAATGTAGCTCACTTCTCAGCTTAGTGAGTTAGTGTGGTGAAGGCCATTCATTTTAAAGCATTTAAAAACAGCTTTCCGCAGTAAATCCCCAGCTACGTATATTATATTGAGTTGAACACCCTCAAGGTGATTTAAAAATGGTTAAACCAATCCAAAATAAATAAATTTTTAACTGCATTCCATGCCATTTTCTCCTTCATTATTAAAATCTAGATCTATTATTTAAGACTGACTGTTGTAAGAATGTTCACCGAACAGCTTATCAGTCATTGAACGTGTATTTACAGACAGTTGTTCCAAACCTCCAAACCTGCATGACTTTCTGTCTTCAGTGTAATTTTATTTTATTTTATTTTATTTGTTCTGTTTTGATTTTCCCCATTGACTTTTATTAAATGGAAAAAAAAAATAAACATTCTTCAAAATATCTTCTTTTGTGTTCCACGGGAGAAAGAAGTCATACAAGTGAGGCAAAATTTGTTTATGGCTCTCTTTAAACCCTCTGTATTGCTGGCATGATGTGTCTCCATTGTAAGTGCATTATTTTGGCCAAATTGAGATGCAAAAAAGGGTAAGAATCAAAATGATCTTCTGTGGTACTTAACATTATGCCTCAGATGTTATCGCTAGAACGTGAATGTGCTCTAATGACCAGATTAGCCAATCAGAAGACTTTTGAGGTGCTTTCAGCCTGTCAGTCATTTTTCAGGACAGGCCATATATGGGAGTTAGGCTGGATTAGTCTGTGTTTTCATGTGATTCATTCAAGTTAAGCAGCATATTTAGCTTTATAAACCATTGTCAGTTGTTAGTGTGTCACGCAAACACATTGAGAACACTGAGATGGTAAAACTTGTGTAAAACTTGAACTCGTATCATTAATATTCTCTTTCCTCCATACTATATAGCTGGGTATGACCCATTAAGATGTTGGTCAATAAGTGCATTATCTGGAATGCATCGCTTTCTATTTTAAGGGTCACATTTGCAAATATCTGATAAACGTCTCAAAGCAGATTCACACGCTCTGTTGTGAAACATCTGCTTGAATATCATTCTAGCATTCGACAATGAATGAATGCGATGTATTGCAGATGCAAACTCTTAACAAATAGACCCTTCGGCATTCGTGTAGCTTCAGAGGAACATCTGCAGAGATGTTTACAGGGGTCTTTGTAAGCGTTATGTGAAAAATAGTGTCCATAGCAAAGTTTTCCATAGATTCCATTAGACAAAAGTGTCACTGCTAACAGTGAAGGAAATATCCTGAGAGAGCCTGTGTTTAAATAACTCACGAGTGATGCTGTCAAGGGACCGTAGGTGTCTGGGGAACTTTGAACTTTCAGTTGGGAATTTCTATTTTTACCTTTGGTGATTTGAAGCCTGGAGTCCATCACTGCCTCTTTGACATTCCAGGTTCCCTCTCTGGGCCGCTGTGGGTTATTAGCCCTGTGTTGCTGTTCCACCGAGTGGACATGTGTGCAGCAATGTGGTGAGGGCTGCCATGCTGTTATGCATATGCCTCTCCCTCATCCATTTTTAACAGGGCCACTCGGACTCTCCGGCGACGAGGCAGGCCCCATAGGAGCATCTTGTACAGCCGTGCACTTAGAGCACTCAGACCTGCCCCATCTGTCAGCATACAGGCAAGATACACAATAATCAGAGCTGCCTCAAAAACAGACCTCTGCTCAGTGGCATCTGTTCAACAGCACTTAGATTGTTTATGTACCCAAAGTGAACCGCTGGAGCTCATTAACAACCTTTTTATAGCATCCAGTGTCTTTCCCACCCTGTGGATTAGTAGATTAAAGATGTGGCAATATGAAGAGATAAAGGTCAGGAACTGATGAGCCTTGTCAATAATGAGTCTTGTCATTACATGCAGCGCACACTAGCATATGGGCTTAATCTGAAAAATAAATTGCTGAAGTGTGTGCAGACATTTGAGTCTCTTTCCATTAAATGTGCAAAAAATATACATGTTTTTTTTCCACAGAACCTGTGCTAACAGTTTTCTTAGTCAGTATTTTGTCTTCTTAGTATCTATCACAGTTCTCTTTCATAGGTTAATTCAACTCAGCATAGCTATGACACATTGAGAATGCCCCGTGGGTGTGCCAATTGTCTCTTCGTTTATGCATGGGGTTAGGCGTTTGATGCCAGCATGCCCTGACAGTGTTCCTTCCTGGGACTTGTCTACCGTTGTTTTTTTAAACTTAAAATATATATTATATAATAATATTAAATAATTTATATTATATATTATAATAATAGTAAGTATATATTATATACTTAAATACAACATTATATATTTATATATTTTTTTTTTTTTTTTTGAGTTTCCCCCAAACCGCAATTCTTGTCAAGAAAAAAGAGACAAAAGCAACAGTTGTGAGTGGGGTGGTCAACACTAGCTCCGCCCCTGCGTTAATTGCATTAAAGATTTTTAACACTTTAAACTAAATATATATACATATATATATATATATATATATATATAT
>NW_015554127.1:517847-520882 GCF_001515605.1 Sinocyclocheilus anshuiensis
GTGATTACACGGAATACACAAAGGTTTTCCCTCACCATTGTAACGCGCTGCTTTTGCAAGGTTTCGTGAAAATGTTTCAGCTTTTACTATCCTTTTTCGCCCTGAAGAAAATATCACATGTTCAACAAGTTCGTTGAAATTATCCATCCTCGATCACTTTTAGTCAGCTTTGACGAAACTCCTCTCAGCTAGCACGTCTTTTCAAAGTGAAAGTAGCCTTGTCACCTGACCTGAATACAGCGCGCTGATTCGCTAAAATGGACTTATCGGCTTCTGGTCAAAAATAAAAAGGGCACTTGTCGGCTTCTGCAGTAAAACGTGAACTCGCGATGCCTTGAAAGTGGACAAAACCGGCTTTTTTGACAAAACGTGTTTAGGGTTCAGATCGCGCTATATGTGGAGAATAATGCACGGCAATCAGCTCTTTTTTTTTTAAAGTGGCGTTTATCGGTTTTTGCAAATGAACTCTTCATATATATATATATAGTATTTCTTGTATTTATATAATAAAAATTGTATCTAGAACAGGGGTGTCCAAACTCAGTCCAGCTCCAACTTGCATCAACAAACCGGCCTGGATGTTTCTAGTATGCCTAGTAAGACCTTGATTCGCTGGTTCAGGTGTGTTTAATTGGGGTTGGAGCTAAACTCTACAGGACAGTGGCCCTCCAGGAGCAGGATTGGACACCTCTGATTTAGAATGTTCAATGTTCATCCAACAGAGGTTACATTATCTTAATATTTGCATTCTAAAATTGTCATTGGTCTTCTTTCTTCTTTTCCCTCAGTATAGTGTATTACTGTCCATCTCATCATCTTTAGCTTTCTTTGTCCATATTCGGATGTATGACTTTTGGAACTATCATAATACTTCAATACTATTCTTTTTCTGTATTTTAAGCACTGGTTTTCCTTCAGGAAATGCAAGTCTAGTTTATTATGTGGCTTACATTGCACAGCGTCGCAAAGGCACTAAGATGCATTGCAAAATGTTCCCTATGGAGCAAGCTACAAACTGCATCTACATTGTATTACATTTATGCATTGTAAATGTAGTTTTGAATACCCTGACTTGCTCCTTTGAGACTATTTTGCAACCTTAGATTTTGCCACTTAACAACTACAACATTTCCGTTATCAGCTTTAACTATATAAAGTTTTTACATAAAATCCATGTTAAACTCCTTTAAAGACTCAGCATAAGTGTTTATAAGAGACTGCAGACTAAATCACCTGTTCATGTTTTAAGTGTCCAATAAACATTAATCCAATCCAAGACAGTCTAAATGCATAGACAAAACGTCTGTGCACAGCACCACGCTTAAAATGTGTCAGCATGAATCTGCCAAAGTGCCAAGTGAGTCATTGCTGACTTAGGGCAGACCGGTAGGGTGTGGGTGCCACTCATCACATTCATACCAACCTCAGAAGAGTCTTTTATAGTCCCAAGAAAAGCTATGGGAATGTATTTAATCCCTGGAAGGATGATGTGTTAAGAGGTCTGATAAGGAACATATCAACAGCAGGAGTCATCCATCATTGCACTCGTCCACTGAGCCAGAACGCTCTGAGATGGTGGTAGAGAGAGAGAGAGAAGTTTGCTTTCCTTCATACTAACCATTTGTGTCCGCTGGCTCGTTTTTTTATTCTAGTCTCTAGGGTAGCTGAGTGGTAGGATTGCGCTGGGCATTATGGGATTGACAGCAAATCATCAAAAAGATAATAAATGCTCAACTTTGTGTAAAATGCCACACTTGCAACTTTAACTTGACAGCCTGAACTCACACTCTTATCAATCAGGCAGATTGCACAAGTTTGCATTTTTCTGATTATAATGATGCCTACACCATAGAAATGGTTGTAATTTTGTAAAAACTGTAAAAGACTGTGAAAATGCTACTTTAAAAAACAGTTAAGTGGTTAACAGTAAATTCTCTTATTCTATAAGGAATGAAAAACTGAAAGAGTTCTAATGTCACAGCTGTCAGCCTCAATTGTACAGTAAAATACTGTTAAATGTACAGTTTTTGAAAGTGAAACAGAACATTCACTGTTTATTTTATAGACATTCCAAAAAAAGGATTAATCCATAGGGTTTGTCTGGTATTGAGCGGGTTTCTTCTGTGTGAGTGGATACTGCTTGACAACAAAAGTTGCTTAGCCGAAATCCAATAAAATATTGGGTTAGTGCTGTCCTTGGCTTCTGTTCTTTCTTAATGAGATTGAACCCTATTAAAGCAGGATGTGCATTAATTCTCTATTCAAATGCATGAGTGTGAATGTGTGTGCTTGATTAACAGCTTAAGTGGATCTAAGAGAGTGGTACAGGAATCTTTGATGGGATGTCACAATTTTGTCTAAATTCAGGGATGATCTGAGGAAGGAATGGGCTTACAGGCTGAAATGTCTCTCCTTTCTGTAATGATATGGTCCACATCACTCCAGACAGGACATGATGTTGATATTCTCATGGATTTTGCATGAACTGAAGCAGAGAGGCTGGAGTAACTTAGTTATCCCAGCGGACTGATTAAGTGCCATTGTATTTTTTAATGAAACTCTTTGCTCTTATCTGCAGGTGAACACAGCCATGCATGAAGCCAAGCTGGTAGAGGAGTGTGATGAATTGGTGGAGATAATTCGCCAGAGGAAACAGGTCATTGCTGTCAAGATCAAAGAGTCCAAGGTACAGTTTCTCTCTATTTGCACCACTGAGACAGATTAGGGCGGCCCGAATTGTAATTTTAAGTCAGACTCGTATCAAGCACTTGAGACACATTTAGGAAAGTTTTCGATTTGCTTTTCAATTTATAAACTCTTTAAAGTTCCGAGTATAATATCAAGGTGGAAGTTAAAACTCTTTAGCTTCTTTCATTGTCACCTAAAAAATGGAAATTTAATTTACACCATTTACACTCCACATTGTGTGTGTGTGTGTGTGTGTGCACGTTCTTGTGACACATGAGGACACAAATTTGTATAATGACATGGGTATGACATAGGTATTACAAGGAGAAAGTGACTTATGAGGACAT
>NW_015554127.1:521203-534184 GCF_001515605.1 Sinocyclocheilus anshuiensis
CCATACAATGAGTGTCAGTGGGGCTCAATGTTATTTTTGACCCCACTGACTTTCATTATACAGACAAAAACAGTTGAAGCAGTTGTCCAAACATCTTATTTTGTGTTCTACAGAAGAACAAAAGCTATAAAGGTTTGGAACAACATTGGAGTGAGTAAATATTGTTTACAGACTTTTCATTTTTGGTGAACTGTTCCTTTAAGACACACAAGTGGGAGAGAAACAGATTTTCAGAGCTCAATCCTTCACTCACCTAGAGAAAGCTATTTGATTCTTGACAATATGTCACATCTTTCAGATCATGTCACTACCCCTGTTATAGCAAGAGAGAGACTGTCAGGGTCTGTTGGACCCTACGCTGAGCAGAGAGATTGGAGAAGATGGAGAAATAGCTGGGCAAATCACAGCATATTTTCCCTTTGTGAATTAAAAACTCCCCTATTTAATCTCTTCTGAGCGAACTTTGAGGTTAAGCTGGTGCAGATGAGTAATAATGTGGATGTGAGGATGTCAAATGTGGCTTTAGAGATGTTGTCAGATCAAAGTGTGGTGGTCGGTGTCGAGTGAGGGTGCAGTGAAGTGTAGAGATATTACTTGAACAAGGTTGTTGAAAATATAACAGGAAGCTTGGCTGGTTGAATCGAACTTTGGCCATGTGGCTTCATTTAACAAGCTTCCCTCGTGTAACAGAAACAGGGCCTTGATAAGAAGGGGAACTAAACAACTAGAGACTAATAGCATAATAGTGATTTTATTGTGGATAAGGGGTGTTTTGTCCTGGACATGTACTGTACTGGCAATAATAATAAAATATACCAATATTTAATAAATATATAATTAAATGTTATTATTTAAATTAATTTTATAAATTTTTTATTGCAGTACCATTCAAAGATACAGTTTCCGTATGATATTTAACAAATAATAATCATAATAATATTTGTATTCAACAAGGATACATTCAGTTGATCAAAAGTGACAGTAAAGACATTTACAATGTTATAAACATTTCTATTTAAAATAAATGCTGAACTTTAAACTTTCATCAAAGAATCCTGAAAAAAATTGTCACAGTTTCCACAAAAATATTAAGCAGCACAACTGTTTTCAACTGATAATAACAAAAAAAATGTTTCTTGAGCAGCAAATCAGCATATTTTTTACTGTATTCTTATTCAAATAAATGTAGCCTGAGTGAGCATAAGAGATTTCTTTCAAATGAGTATGAAATTTCAAATGAAATTTACTTTTTAATGAGTAATAAATGTAACATATGACTTCAAATGTAAGCAGTTTACAGTAGTCAAGTAATGCATCAACTTTTGCAACAGCTTTGAACATGGATGATCCAATCAGATTGTAGGATCCGAGCTGTCAATTGTACAAAGAACGATCATATATTGTTCCATGTTTTATATTTTGACACTCTTCAAACATTACCAGAACTGAAGAGTCAGATTTTCTGCTCCAGTTCATCAGTCTGCAGCGTGTGTGTAGCATTTTGTGTTTGAGAGTGAGTGTGCAGCGCACAGGCACTTTAACTTGACAGCCTGAACTCACACTCTTATTAAGTGGGGATTTGAGCCGCGAGACAGGCCTGTGGTTCTCTGTTTTTGGGTAATGTGATGTGAGAGACACGGACAAATGCAGTAATGTCCATCAGAAGTGTCTGCGTAAGGCCTTCAGTGATGTACTCTCACATGGCAACACTGAGTTGACATGCACAGCCTGCAACATGAGATTATGTCTGGCCTTTTGCAAACATCAGTAATGCCGCTCCAGCTCAAAGTGCCTGTATCTCTAGCATTAAGAAAGCATTTGGAATCATAAACCCATATGCAAAGTGTGTCTGCAAGATTTGATCTGAGGCTTTGGCTGTTCAGGCTGATTTGTTACTGGATTGTTTTTGAATGATTTTCTATTTATTTTTCTGAGGCAGTCTAATTTCTTTAATGCCGTCCTGAAATTCCGAAACCTTTTAGCAGTAAACCATCTGATCAAAGCAAATCAGTCTTTAAGAAACGGGGTCAGATTGGGATTTGATCTAATGCAGTCCACTATGGCACCGAGCAACATTTTTCTCTCCTTGTTTCTTGATTTATCTGAATGCTTCCAATCATTCCTTCCAGTCAGACGTCCCATTCCTCTATTGAATTACACTGTGGCATAGGCTAGATCCTGCTTAACCGACTTACTGGCTTATTGAGGAAGCATAGCTAATGTCTCATATTCATGGGGTTATATTAAGGAAAGCTCAATTCATAGTAAATCTGTGGTCAGGTATTGTGGGTGGTATGAGCAAAATCTTATTTCATGCTATGAGTATTTTATATTAAGGTAACGGCATATATAAGATTGCTGGAAATTCTTTTTTTTTTTCTGTAAATTCAAACCAATATGTCTGATATTTAAGCATGGAATGTAGTAATGCCTATTTTTGTATAATCTCATTTGAATAATTTGTGGAATGTATTTAGGACACAAAGCCATTAAATAGTTTGGCCTCAGTCGTGTTTTTTTTTTTTAAAGAAATTAATACTTTTATTTAGCAATGAAGTATTAAATTGATCAAAAGTGACAGTAAAGACATTGGATTTTATTCTATTTAAAAAAAATTCAGTTTGAAATAAATGCGATTCTTTTTAACTTTCTATTAATCAAAGAATCCTAAAAAAATGGTTTCCACAAAAATATTGCACAGCACGGCT
Source organism: Sinocyclocheilus anshuiensis (assembly GCF_001515605.1). Lineage (NCBI taxonomy): Eukaryota > Metazoa > Chordata > Actinopteri > Cypriniformes > Cyprinidae > Sinocyclocheilus > Sinocyclocheilus anshuiensis. The sequence continues at coordinate 523,912 of NW_015554127.1, forward strand.
GTTTTCAACATTGATAATATTGGGAAATGTTTTTTTGTGCATCAAACATTTTCTTGTTAACATCTCTGAGACTGTGTAATTGATCTGGCTCACAAATGTTTTATAGACATCCAATACAAAAGGCAAAGTCTTTAATGGCTGGTGCTAATCCAGCATCTACAGTATATGAATCTTTAAAAGTGTTTTTTAACTTAACTGAAAATCAGAATCCGACACTTTGTTTCTCAGCTGTAATTACACAAAAAGCAAACAAAGCAAAGGGCTCATTTAGCTGTGATGATGAGCCAAGGGGTGATAATGAGTTTTTGATAAAATGCTCCATTAGGGTGCATTATTTTTCATAACATCTTGAAGAATTTAAACATTTATAATGTTATTAGCACAGCATTCATCTCTTGTGTAAGAATGTGAATATATTGTAAAAGTCATGTGTGTGGGTTTAGGTGATGAAGTTGAGGAAGTTGGCCCAGCAGATTGCGAACTGCAGACAGTGTTTGGAGCGCTCGAGTGCCCTCATCACACAGGCTGAGCACAGCTTGAAGGAGAACGACCATGCCCGCTTCCTCCAGACGGCCAGGAATGTGGCTGAGAGGTGAGCGCACACACACACACACACACACATCCCGTCACTGCCTCTGGCAGCCTGAATTTAACTTTAAGCAACTCTGCACATTTCCCGGTGCCACCGCCTCCATTCAGTTCTGTTGCTTGTGGCTTATATTCAAAATAATACAAAATATGCCTTCAGGACTCAGTATTTAACAATATTTGTGCAACTTTGGGTGTGGAGAAAGACTTTGCGGTGTTGTGTGTTTTACAAAATAAAGGTCTATGTGCATTGCCGGCACATTTATTTGCATTGGTGACGCAATGACCAAGCTGTGACTTTTCTGGTGCTATTATAAGCGTATCATAAGCCTGTATTGGCAAGCAATTAATGTAAACACAGTCGGTTTGTCTTATGTACATGTAAACAGGTTCAAAAACAGGATGGATCTGTGTTGCAATATCAAGTCTGTGCATTAGGCAGTCTAAATGCAGTCTAATACACCTGATGCTGGCTAAATAATAATATGAAATAATATTAATCAAACAACAATATTATCAAGAAAGAAACGAATCACTTTTTTTCTTTATTATTGACTTTTTACTTGAAAAAGTTTATATAAAATTGTTTTTATATAAAATAACAATTTAATAATTCTATATAAATATTTTATATATTTTTATAAAAAGAAGGGGAAAAAACTACTCACTGCTCTTATTGTATTTTTTTCTTTATTATTGATTTTTTACCTAAAAACTTCTACCTAAAATTGTGTTTTCTTAATGAAATGACAACTGAATAATTAAGTATATGTAAAAAATATTTTGTATTTTTATTTAAAAAAAGAGAAAACAACTTACTGTTTTTTTCCTTATTACTGACCCTTTACTTAAAAACTTCTAAATTCTAAAAACAATATTTCCTTAATTAAATAACAATTTAATGAATGAATTATATATAGTATTATATGTATAAATACTTTATATATTTTTATAAATATATTACTAAATACACTAAAAAAATTAAGCCTATTTTTCAAGATTTACACAATTTAATGAATAGTAAAATTAAAATTGAATTGAATAATCCTTATGTATTTTAATTGAATAGTTGATTAAGGATAATTCAATTAAAATAGGTAAGGATTATTCAATTTGATTGCATTTGATGGAATTTTACTATTAAATTGCATAAATCTTAAAAAATGGCTAACATTTTTTTAGTGTAATAGACCAATAATTGAAGTCTACATGTCATCATTTTAAAATATAATTAATGTTTTTAAGTATATATTAATCGTTGTTATTTTTTAATTAATATATACATTTTTATGAGTGTTTTATTGAGTTTTGCTGTGGCATCAGAAATTTTATCAAGAACCTTGACATTTCCGTGGTTTTGGTAGAAACTACTGAAATTCTGCTCTCATGGCATCCTTACTAACTGTACAGTCTTCTGTATTATTTGAATTTCATGTGCCACACACATTTCTCTGGGTTTGAGCGCTGCCAGATGCTGTTTATAATTTCTGTCACTGTGGGTGAAATCACATACAGTCTTATAGCCTGTAAATAGACTGTTGTAAATAGAAACATTTATAAATTAATTGCCAGTGCCTCTCTTTCCTCCCAGAGTTGCCATGGCCACCGCCTCCTCCCAGGTCCTCATCCCAGACGTCAATCTGAACGAGGCTTTTGACAATTTTGCCCTTGATTTCTCCAGAGAAAAGAAAATTCTGGAAGGACTGGATTATTTGACAGGTAAAACCAGTGAGAAAACTGAAACCATCTTCTACAGGTGCTTTCTGTGTATGTAGTGCAAAGATAATGAATACATGCTGTATCCGGGATATGGCCAGAATTACATCAGCAGAAGTGAATCAATACATCCCGTCTCGACGATTGCCTTCTTTTCCAGCACCCAACCCTCCGTCTATACGTGAAGAGCTCTGCACGGCCTCGCATGACACCGTAACAGTGCACTGGACCTCTGAAGATGAATTCAGCGTCACCTCCTATGAGCTTCAGTACACCATCTACACTGGCCAGACCAACTTCATCAGTGAGTCTAAATACACACCTTGCACAGCTTGCTATCTCACTCTTTTCCATGAAACCTTCATTTATATCTTATACTTGAATGCTTCTCAGCTGGTTTTGCTTCTGTTCACAAACTTTACATTAGACATCAAGTGGTGACCCAACACAGTACCAACATTTGTGTCATTCAAATGTAAACATGTTCTTAATTTTATCAAGAACTGCATAAGCCCATCAATTTGAAAAATCAATAAATAAAAATATCAACATAGGCTTTACATAGGAACAATTTGTAATTTTATCAAAAAATAAAACATATAGGACACATGGATGTGACTGTGACTTTTTTCAGTTTATTTTAATTTAATTAATTTTATTTTTATTTTCATTTATTTATTTATCTTTTACTTAATTTTTACTTTTATTATTTTTAATTAATAATATTTTATTCGAATTTTTATAATATAATATAATACACACTCTTTTTAAATGAATCTCTTATGTTCACCAAGGCTGCATTTATTTATCAGAAATACAATAAAAACAGTAATATTGTGAAATATTATTGCAGTTTACATGTTTTCTATTTTAATATACTATGTAATGTATTTTACAAAGCCACATGTTTAGCAACCATTACTATTATAAATGCTGAAAACAGCTGTATTTTTGTGGAAAATCATGGATTTTTTTTTACATTGTTTTTACATTGTCGTAACTGTCTCTTTTGATCAATTTAATGTATTCTTTTCAAATAAGAGTATTCTTTTTTTTTTGTGTAATCTTACTGACCCCAATCTTTTGAACAGTAGTGTATATAATTTTATTTTCAATTTATTATTTTCATTCAGCATTTTGTTTAATAATTTTGCATTATTTTGAAGCGCCCTAACTACACCGATAAAAATTTTCCAAAGGAATCATAGAATTTTTTGAACACCTACATGTTCCCCTATACCTTTTGTTTTGTTGGAGCACTTAAGTCTAGCTTTTATGGATCTGTGGAGTGAAAGCGCTCTTAAGGCTTAATTGCTTAAAGGCCAGTAAAGCACTCTGACATACATAACTTGTTTGGGCTTGGACAGTACAGATACAGCATTTTCCTCTCACTCTCTCACTCACAGACCTGCTCCTCAGTTTCCATTCAGCCGGCTTCGGTAACAAACACGGTATATTCATTTCAACTGCTGATAGTTTAGAAGCCCCGAAACATCTACAGAGCTACCACAGGCTCCTTAGAGGATACAAACAAACAGACACAGAAATGGAGAGCAATGCTTTCTTCCCAGACCTTTTTACAGCATTGCTCTTTGAATGCGGATGCCTAAACGCTGCAATTCTTAGATGCGTATGCTTCGCTCCCTTGAGATGAAATGTGAGTCTTTGCTGGTGCATTTTCTCAGCCGTTGGCCAAGTCAGGCAAAGTGGCTCCAAAAAATACTCCAGCCCTGCAGTCAGGATCTATCAGCTGTAGATGGATTTCCTTCTATGAAGAAGTTCAATCACATTTAGTTTCAAGGCATTTTTAATGGAATAATGTTTGTATATTGTTTTGGTTTTTTTTGCATTTTATCATTTATCATATTTGCTGGCCAGTGAAATTGATGTCTTGTTTTATGTTCCCTTTAGCAAAAGTGTATTACATTTTGCAAGCCTCTCATAGCAAAAGCATCATTTTCAAGGGCTTAGGCTGAATAACATGCAGGATCTTTTTCATGATGCTCATTTATTGCGATCCGTCAGTTTGTATGCCAATACCAAGCCTTTGACATATAAAATAACAGTCATATGCTATGTAAAAATCTATACATTTCCCCTGCAGTGCAATCAAGTCCAATATATGTAATTGCACAGCTGCCATGACTGGAAAACCAACCTTTTGTGATCAATTAAACGTGCCCAGAATTCATATGCACCAGCCAAAACTCAAGCTAATAGAATACATAAGCTGTAAAATGGACTTTAAAACAGGAAAGCTTCTTTGCTTTGTAGTTCGTGGGCAGAGTCGTTCGAGGTTCTGTTGAAAGAGCAACTCCGGTTTGTCTGCGGACTTTATCGTCAGCTCTGTGAAAGTGAGGGCACTGGCCTGGCATCAGCCCTGATTAGATCTGACACAAGCTAATGCTCTTTGCTCCGCGCTCATTGTGACATTGATTGATAGTGATACAAGCCGGCGGACTGGCATGCTAACCTGCAGCAAACAGTATGCAAATGCTGCTGTCCTTGCAGAGGAAACGGGCCACATCAACTAATCTGACATGCGCACCTCTTGCTCAGGGACTTGTGCCGTGACTCATAGGCAGTTTATGGAAAACGGGAGAGTCGTGGATGTTACAGGGGCCAGCAAACACATGGCCGAACACAACTGCAAAGCTGACAGATGAGTGAGGTCAGACCAGTCTAACAAAAGACCCTATTGTGTTCATCTGACTCTGTGTGTCTGTTTTCCAACAAAACTCTTGTTCATTTGATAATGTGTGTCCCCACAAAACACTAGCTCAATGTGCCGTGCAACCTTGAGAACACCAACAAATCTTATATATAGACAAACCCACGCTGAGAACAGTGAGAGTGTGTTGACAGAGCTGGTAGTCAGCTATTGTATGTAATATCAGTTAGTCAGAAATTAAAGGGATATTTTCTTTTCTCTGTGGAACACAAAAGAAGATATTTTGAGAAATGTTTTAGTGTGTTTTTTTTTCTCCATACAATGGAAGTCAGTGGTCACCAAAATTGCTTGGTCCTGTCCTTATATTCTATTTATATTTTGCTCTTTTTTTTGTATTTATATTATATCTGTGTATCTGGTTGTGCCTTATTTATTTTCAGAGATAAGTATTGTTGATTTTGTAGCTCATATGAATTGGTTTTAATGAAGAAACTGCACTCAGCTCAGACACATAATAAAGGCGTCTAAAAATCTATTCTAAGGACAAATTCTGAGACCTTGTCTCAGACGACCACCGGGACAAGACCACAGGAACCAGATGAGTCCTCTGCACAATGTGACTTTGCTGCAGCCTGGAATTGAACTGCTGGTTTCGTCTGGTCAGAGGAGAACTGGCCCCCCGACTGAGCCTGGTTTCTCCCAAGGTTTTTTCTCCATTCTGTCACCGATGGAGTTTTGGTTCCTTGCCGCTGTCGCCTCTGGCTTGCTTAGTTGGGGACACTTCATTTCCAGCGATATCGTTGACTTGATTGGAAATGATTGCAAAGATACTATTTAAACTGAACTGAGCTGGATGATGATATCACTGAATTCAATGAATGTCTTTAACTGAAAAATGAGTGTTTACTATTGTAATTTTGCATTATTGACACACTATTTTCCTAATTAATGCTGTTCAGTTGCTTTGACACAATCTGTATTGTTAAAAGTGCTATATAAATAAAGGTGACTTGACTTGACTTGACAAATGTTGATTTAAAAAAAAAAATCTTAAACCTCTATATTTGAGGTCAATCTACTGTGTTAAGAAGGCAAACTGAAACTGGTTTTAGCTTCTTCACAGTTTGTTGGTCCAGTAATGCACCTTTAAGATTTTTTAGACTGTTTTTGCAACTGTTATAGAAAATGTAATCTTCCCTGTCCGATGTTGGAATGACATTCAGCTGTTTTCACAATGTTTATGATTTAGAATGGATGTAAATCTGCTCTTGAGGTTTATCAGATGTTTTTACCCAGATATTAAACAAATCATTCCTGGATGTGTTCTAGCTGTGCATGATATAGTAACAGTAACAATAATAGTAATAAAATAATACATCTTTTTTATATTAGTATTATATTAATATTTTTATTGTCTAGTAACCATTTGGCGGGGGAAACTGTAAGGTACTCGAGCCAGTGCTATATTTTGAATATAGTCATGGCTGAAGGGAATGTAGACACTACCAACTATTTCTAGCCCTCTTAAAACCCTTTTAATACACTACCATTCAAAAAAAAAATTGTATAAATTAATATTGTTATAAGGCAAGGTTGCTTAAAATTGATCAAAGGTGACAGCAGAGATATTTATAAAAGATTTCAAAAGGATTACAACAACAAAAAAAACGTTAAAAAATCTTAAATGAAAAAAAAGGGCTGTTATTGTCAAATTTCCACTCATCAAAGAATCCTAAATGCCTAGAAGTGGAAAAAAAAAAGCTGGCCCTCTGGTGGAGCACAGCCTTGTTCAATGGTCACCCAGCATTCCATGCCTGGGCAGACACTGAAAAGGTACCTGATGACCTGCCTGGATCTGCCTGGTGCTCGGAGCAGTTCACCTGTCTCTTAAAGGGGGCATAACACACACAGTTTCACCCAATCTCATGTTAATCTTGAGTACCTATAGAGTAGTACTGCATCCTTCATATCTCCAAAAAGTCTTTAGTTTTATCATATTTATAAAAGAAAGATACAGATTTACGATTCTCTCCGGAAAAAGATAGAACTTTTTAAAAATTATAGAACGGTATTCAAGTGTAGTGCACGTTATGCTTTGCCCACTTTTGATGCGTGCACGGGTGCATTCTTCCAGGAGAAATGTCCATATAAGGAGTTCCACCCTCGTTTACGTTATTAAGAGCCACGATCGAAAAAAACTCTCCGAAACTTGTACGAACCCGGAAGTAAGATTTTTGGCACAGAAATACTCCGCCATACTTCCAAATAGTTTTTTGAAACTCACTTAAGTCCATCACAAGCATGTTCTCATTCGCATGGACAACATGACAGCCGTGGCGTTCATAAATCACCAAGGGGGTCCCCGTACTCGCCCTCTTCTCATGCTTGTGATGAGTCTGTAGATGTGGGCAGACCAGCACCTCCTGTCTGCTGAGCTGTCTGTCTCCCCAGCCATCTCAATCACAGGGCGGACATACATCAAGACACAGGGCACACGCAGCCATTCTGACATTGATGTCAGTGGGGAGGAATGATTTAGTGATTCGATTTCTATGGGGCATGAGGTGGCTGAACCCCCCTCGCCTGTCAACTACCTCCACTCGGGACCTCGTGTGTTTCCCTTAAGGCAGCGCTATTGCTTGTGCTTGCTTCTGTTAAGCGAGTGGATGATATGCACGCTCTTTCTGTCAGCAAGTCCTATACGGATTTCAACCTATGACTGCAAGTTGTACTTAAACCAAGAAAGGGTTCTCTCAAGAAGGTGCTCTCAATGCCGTTCAGAGCCCAGGTGATATTTCTCTCAGCTTTTACTCAACGGCAACGTGGAGACACCCTCTCAAAAGGGGAACGTCTCTGGTTATTGACGTAACCTCGGTTCCCTGAGAAGGGAACGAGACGTTGCGTTCATGCCGTGTTACTTACGCTCAGGTCTTTCATAAGCTCTCTTATTCAGTCGAAAGAATCTGATGAAATGCCGCGGGTGCGGGCGGTGCTGCGAAAAGGGGCGGGAGCAGGATATGACATCACGCGCCAAGGTTTTCACAGTACACACAACATGGATTCCACTGTGCTTGCCCTGTGTCTGTTGCGACGACAAAGAAAAAAATCACATAAAAATAGTTTCTCTGTTCAAATGTACCATGTGCTCCTGTTTCCCTTGCCACTGCAAACCAAGCCGCTTCTCTTTTAATGTGATTTTTGTAATCTTTTAAAATTGTGTTGTATAAACAGAATGATGCAACACTGCTAGAATTAGCGATTCCTCCATGTTTTAAATTTCTGTACCGAGAGGTCACTTTGTGACGTTTTGATCTTCTATTGGTCTCACACATTCACGTGACGCGAATTTGCAGGTCATAGTTCACCAAACTTGAACTTTGCTACGGAGTGGAATGCGAAATATCTTCGCACGGGCTTGCGTTTCCGGTCTGATTCATTCAAATACGTATGAATGGAAGTCAATGGAAAGAAAAGTGTAGTGTGACTGCGGCTTAAGGCTTCAGTATTTGAGGTGTTCCCCCAATGCATCAGGTTACACTGTCCTCAACGTTTCCTTCCCTTCTCAGGTGGTGCATGCTTATTGGCTCGCTGACGTCGACGAAATTAACCCCTTAGATACTGAAATTTGGTACCGAATGACAAGACATTTTTCCATACTCAATGGTATCGAGGCAATTCGGTCAGTGCCTAAAAAGTATCAAACTCGATACCCAGCCTTATTGTTTTTGCTGTTTTTTTTGTTTGTTTTGTTTTTTTATCAAATAAATGCCCCAAATTGCACTTTTGAGCAATAGTGTATTTACAATATTGCACAACCTCTCGTCCCACATTGCTTAAATATCATGCTTTAAGTTGAAAGCAGCTTTCTGGTTGATGCACTCTCTCACAGACATCTGCGACATGCTTACTAGGTCAATATTCCAGTCCTACTTCCATGATTTATCTTCAGCCTTGATAGTGGATATTTCTCATTGTCACGGACCCGGATGTGTGGAGGCAGGCAGGACGACGAGGACAACAAGAATTCCACTACTCACTTTTAATGTAGACACAACAAGGCAGGTACAGGTAGGTGAAACACACACACTCGGGGTAACATTCACAATAACCGACACCAATGCTCAGACAGACAGGAACTAATAAGGGGTGAATAATTAGAGGCAGACAGGTGAGCACAATGACGGTGATTAACTAATGATTAGACGGGCTAAACCAACACAAAGGGAAGAAACCACAACAAACAGTCCACAGGGGCGTTACACTCATCCTGTATCTGAAGTGAATTTCAAAGCACCATCATTGAGCAGGTAATCACAGGACAGGTCAGCTAGGCATTGATTAAGTGTCATATTATTTTTGCATGATGGCGTTGGCCATCGTAAGAAGGTGGATCGTGATGCAGGGTTTCTATTGCTTTTTAGTGGTTACTGCCAAAGCCAAGGTCTTCGTATCTTAAGATATTCATAAGCTGGGCTTTGGAGAGCTGCCCAAGAATGTGAATGTGAAATGAAGACACAGTCCACAGTGGCCACCGATCAGAAGTGAGACATTATTTCAGTGAATGTAACCGTATGTTTTTGCGGCTGTAGGAAAATGCATTCATGTGGAATCATAACACATGCACATACTGTCCATACTCTTAACATATCCGGATTAATTCTTCTTACTATGTGTCCCATTGGCATTGATGACATCTAAACACATGCACAGTCATTGAAACACACACACACACACACAATAGAAGCATCAAAGGCTAGTTTGGATGTGCCGACAGTATTGGGAGCAGCCCTGTTCCAGTTTTGTGTTGTAGCTCCCTTTCATCTGCCAACACACACACTCACTTATGCACAGTCTAGGATCCCTATTCACCCTGCCTTCTTTTTAGCCAATGACACATACCTTCATCTGGCCCTCTTTGAAGTCTCTCTCCCTCTGAATGTCAAGCAACAGCAGAGAATTTACAATGTAAGCAGCATATTGTAGTCTGCTATGCTAGTTCCATTCATCAAACAACATCAAACGCCTTTTTTGATATGGACGTGGATCAAATGACGTTCTTACTCATGAAAAAATATTAGAGACATGCAGATGGTGGATGCGAATGGTTAATACTTGATAAGCTTTGTTTTTTCATCCAGATGTTGTACTTTTTATTCACTTGAATACTTAAAGATATAGTATTCAGTAGCCAGTCTCCCTTCTCTGCTGAATGCGATATATCCGCTCAACCAATCACAGCGCACCATTCCACGCACTGTAAACAGTAACAACCAATCACAGCGCACCATTCCACGCACT
>NW_015554127.1:535945-540794 GCF_001515605.1 Sinocyclocheilus anshuiensis
ATATATATATATATATATATATATATATAATTATTATTATTAGTAGTAGTAGTAGTAGTAGTAGTATATTCTGGATGGATTGTAATCATTTTTATTTTTATTATTATTTTTTTTTTTATATGTATGTATGAACTGTATGTATGCAAGTAGATGCTTGTTAGCATTTGTATAGCACACATTTGACACACCTTGAATGGCAATGCCTGTGGTTTTAATGGCAGTGCTGATGTTTCCTAAGGACATTCTTGGCAAATGGTGCATCATGAGAATCTGGATTGGGGGGCATGTGTTTGCCTGAGGCAAACATCCCGAGTCTCTCTACGAATGTGTGCTATGTGTTTTCACATCAAACAGAAATAGACATGCCTTGAATAATGAACTTCATTCTTTTTTGAATCACAGTGTGTTCAAACATTTATCTGCATGTGACGTGGTGATTATTGCACTGTTCTTCTATGTTAATGTGTACTAGCACAGTCCTGCCTAAGAATGATTGAAAACTATGCTGAATCTGTGATTAATTTTATGCTCTGTCTCTCTTACCTTGCAGGTCTGTATAACTCTGTAGATAGCTGGATGATCGTGCCCAATATCAAGCAGAATCACTACACAGTCCACGGCCTGCAGAGCGGCACACGTTACATCTTTTTCGTCAAGGCTATCAACCAGGCAGGCAGCAGAAACAGTGAACCTGCTCGCCTCAAAACCAATAGTAAGTCCAGTCCTCATGAACTGTGCTAAGGATCTATAAACCTCATGGTTGTCGTCAATCGATATGGCTTTTTCAATAGCTGATGCCAGTATCTTGTCAGCAGTATGCAATATATTCCCAAAATTAACATTTATTTTACGCAATATTTACTCTAGAGTGCTGCAGGGATGATATATTTTTGTAGTTCATCCCAGAAGTTTGCATCACCCTGGCTCCCACAAGTAGAAGCCAGTAGGATTTTTCCACTAACCTTTGGATTCTTTCTTACACATTTTGTTCATCAAGATAATCCTCACAAATGAACACAACTGTTGTGAATTTTGAAGCCTAAATGCAATCGCCAGAATTAACCTTTGTATTATGTTTGAATTCTGGGTAAGATTTTTATGTTGCAGGTCGAATTGACCCTGATTTGATTCAATACAATTGACCAAAAATCACACTTTGAAAACAAACAAAATAGTAAACTTTTAACATTAAAACTTCTCACAAAATCACTAATGTGGTATTATTCATGTATTTTATGTTGCAAAACAAAACTGAAAATATCTTGAGCTTGTTTTAACCACAGACCTTGTTTCAGGCACTTAACCAAAAACACGTAAAAAAAAAAAAAAAAAGATTGACTTCAGGACAATGGAATTGAAAGTACAAAAATGCTAACTGTTTCCAGGTTTAAGGACTCGTCCTGGCTGCAGCACTCTATCTACTCCCAAAATGAAGATTTGTTTTACACAGATTCACTCAGAAATATTTGTAAATGGAAAATATGCCCTGAACCCCAACTATTACAGGATATTGGTAGGGGAGTTTTGGGCTTGACGTGAATAATCTCAAATTATCAGCAGATTATCTGAATGATAAATCAAGCCAAACGCACCAGTCTGCACCTCTTAGGTCTTGTATCCCGCGTCCTAGTAGATATGGTGGTTGTACATCAGTGTAAATGCAGCAGCTCTGTCATACTCTACTGCTCAATACCTTTATCAGCGTTCAGTCTGTGACAGGCACCCGAGTATGCAAATAATTCTGTGTGTGTGTGTGTGTGTTTGTGTGTGTGTGTGTGTGTGAGAGAGTGAGAGAGAGAGGTCTGCGAAAGCCCGGGTCCCTCACCTAAGCTGTCAGGTGTTACCCAGCCTTCGCACAGCAAAGAACTCGATCAAGATGAAGCGCACCAGCTGACAGCATTCAAATGGGTTATTGCATCAGAGTCTCTCTGCGGCCTTGTGGAGGAGTTTGAGAGAGAAATACAGGAATGTCTGGAGGAAGCGGCAAGCGTTCCTCTCTCTCGCTCATTTTCATTGTCTGTTTCCTGTGCTTTCTCATGCTTCCTCGAGCTTCTGTGAGAGTACGGCAGCAGTATCTCTCTCACTTTCCATCACTCACCCCCACCTGTCTTTTTTGTTACTGTAATAATGCTGTTTTTGGACAGCAGTGCCATTAAATGCCATTTTCTCCCAGACACACACAGAGCTCCAGTGTTTTAGCTGTATTGTGCTGTGAAAGCCTGTCCTACAAAAATGTAGGTGAGTGTATATATGTTGCTGTAAGTTTACTAATATGTAGACTCAAATTGTAAGCCCTTTAAAATGTTTTAGTGTTGTTTTTTAGACACCAAGAGAGAAGGACTAGTAATTACCTGTAATGTTGCATATAAGATTGTAATATTATCTAAACATCTAATATTGTGAAATATTATTATAATTTAAAATAACTGTTTCTGTTTTCTATTCGAATGTGTTTTATTCCTGTGATGCCTGTAAAGCCGAATTTTCAGCATCATAACTTCAGTCTTCAGTGTCTCATGATCCTTCAGAAATCATTCTAATATGATGATTTGCTGCTCAAAAAACATTATCAGTGTTTGAAACAGTTGTGCTGCTTCATATTATTGTGAAAATTGGGGCTTTTTTTCAGGATTCTTTGAATAGAAAGTTCAGTCATTTGAAATAGAAATCTTTTGTTACATTCTCAATGTCTTTAATGTCACTTCTGATCAATTTAATGTGTCCTTGATGAATAATAGTATTCATTTCTAATTTTTTACATAATAAAAAAAAAAACTATACTAATTCCAAACTTTTGAACAGTAGTGTACAGTATGTGCTACTTAAATAATGCTGCTAATTGGGGAAAAATTATATAGAGATTAAGCACTACTGTTATTCTTAGTGCTTTGGGAAACTTAGCTATAGGAATTAAAGATCTGCAACTTTCTCTCTTTGAACTACAGTAACATTAGCATTCAAAGTAGGAAATCTAAGGCTGCTGTATATAGTATTCACCAGAGAGGACATTTTAACCCTTGCATAGTCAAAGAAGCCACAGCTGTGGCTTCTGCCCATCTGACCATATAAAACAGGAATCTGATTTTGGGCCAATTCTCTGTTTTACGTTTTCTCCAGCACACACGTACTTGCCATGCCTACTCAACCGTGAAAGTCCTTGTTAGGGATTCAGCTGTTCGGATGGAGTTATAGGTAGGTAAACCTACCTATAATTTGCAAAGGCAGAGAAGATGTAGAAGCGATTGTATCACTGGCCCCCGTACATTTCACTTTTAGCCTCAAATGCCACATTCTTAATTTTTTTATGTAATTATTTAATATTAATGAGGCAAATGAGCTGTGTGGCTTGCGGTATGACTTGTATCTTATATAAGAAATTTAATATCAAGTTGCGTTTAAATTTATTTGAGTAGCACATTTCACAATACACATTGTTTCAAAGCAGCTTTACAGAAAATCATGATGTTAATGTTTATAATATCTTAATATCTTCATGTGTTTAAGTCACATTTAGAAGATTTAAGCTGGCTGATGATAGTGTACATTTTTCAACGATGCAAGCAGTTGAGATTATCTAAATAGTATATATTGCCATACTTATATTTCTAACTGTATATAAAGGGCTTGCTGATAATATAGTTAAATTTTGTGACAAAAAAAGTAATGCAGTGTAGATTTGCTATATAGTAAATATACAGTATATTTTGATCAAAATGCAACCTAAAATATTTTACATATTATAAAAGCATATAGTAATGTTTATTTTTGAAAATCCACTTACTATAATAAAATAAATAAATATAAATATTATATATATATATATATATATATATATAATATTTATATTTATTTATTTTATTATAGTAAGTGGATTTTCAAAAATAAACATTACTATATGCTTTTATAATATGTAAAATATTTTAGGTTGCATTTTGATCAAAATATACTGTATATTTACTATATAGCAAATCTACACTGCATTACTTTTTTTGTCACAAAATTTAACTATATTATCAGCAAGCCCTTTATATACAGTTAGAAATATAAGTATGGCAATATATACTATTTAGATAATCTCAACTGCTTGCATCGTTGAAAAATGTACACTATCATCAGCCAGCTTAAATCTTCTAAATGTGACTTAAACACATGAAGATATTAAGATATTAATTTTATTTACTTAATTATTTTGGAATTTTATTGATGTACACCAAAAGAAATCCTGGAAAACCCAGTGAATTGAATGCAATAGAATAGAATCCAGTACAATGTGGGGTGTGTGTGTGTGTATGTGTTTGTGTGCAGTCCATCCACTGCGGTCACCCTTCCTTTTTATTTACCATCCCTCCTCCTGCTTCTCCATCCCCCAGTCCATCATCAGGGTCTACGTGACTGTGTGCCTGTGTGCCTGAAGCGCAGCCAGGCTTACAGAGCAAGAACGGGAAAACATCAAATGGCTCTTTGCAGGTTGTGCTGAAATCAAAGTTTGGTTTCTCCAGCTGAACTTGGGATGAGATATGTTCAAAAGGCATTGCTGAGATCCACAATACAGGCGGCAGCAGGGGTCACTGCGAATCACTGCCTTTCATTCCCACTGATCTATCTTTTATTCCTCAAATGGTAGGGCTGCACGATATATCGAAATATCGCAATGTAAATATCGCAATATGAATATCGCAACGGCGTGCGATATCATTATCATTTTAATAATAGGCTACTTAAATCAAAACGTTGCAAAAGGTCAAAGTTTTAGTTCGACGCATATAGCAGAGAATTGCTTGACGTTAAAAAGAGTTATTAAGTGCAATAAGTTGCAGAAAACAACTCTTTGCCATCTCGTCTTGCTGTC
>NW_015554127.1:541715-544619 GCF_001515605.1 Sinocyclocheilus anshuiensis
TTGTTTCAAAGCAGCTTTACAGAAAATCATGATGTTAATGTTTATAATATCTTAATATCTTCATGTGTTTAAGTCACATTTAGAAGATTTAAGCTGGCTGATGATAGTGTACATTTTTCAACGATGCAAGCAGTTGAGATTATCTAAATAGTATATATTGCCATACTTATATTTCTAACTGTATATAAAGGGCTTGCTGATAATATAGTTAAATTTTGTGACAAAAAAAGTAATGCAGTGTAGATTTGCTATATAGTAAATATACAGTATATTTTGATCAAAATGCAACCTAAAATATTTTACATATTATAAAAGCATATAGTAATGTTTATTTTTGAAAATCCACTTACTATAATAAAATAAATAAATATAAATATTATATATATATATATATATATATATATAAAGTTATAAAATAAATCATCATTTATTATAAAAATACATTTTTAAATATTTTAAAATATAATTTAAATTGATTTTACACACTTTAAGCAATATCGTATCGCATAAATATTTACTATACTATATTACTATATATACTATATTAATATATATAGTAATATATAGTATACTCTATGGAAATTAATTATTTATTATCTCCACGAGCGACCGCAGTTTGAGTATAGTTCTGTGTAAATGCATAGATAAACTGCGCTGTCAAAATGGTCATCTTTTTTCTTGTGTGCTCTCTTCTGCTATGGTTGCATTGTTAATCATAGTATATCATTAATCCAGATTGATTGTTCTTTATTTGAGCAAGCGCCTCCTTTGGTCTCTAGCCATTTTGAGGATTTTAATTATGTTTTTTGTAGTGTTCTTCACTCGTCTTTAAATATGGTATCACCCAGCTGTATCAGAATAAATATGTTTATTGATTATAAAGTAGCCCCAAAAAGTATTTGGACAATTAAGCTACAGTTTCATTGTTTATTTTAAAGATGGATAGCAAAGTGCAATTTTGTTAGATTCTACAACATAAATAGAAATAGTTTTCAGAATAAAGACAAAGAGTATTGCAACTCTTTACTGCTTGACAAAATGTAGTGCAACATGTTCATAGTTAATGTGATGAATTACAAGTCAGATAGAACTTGAGGAGAACTGACTTCACCCTCAAAAAAAAAAAATTCAATGCATGTCCAAATGTATAAATTCAGTGCCATTCTTCCATTTGTGTTGTTTAAATGAAATGTCCAGATAGCTTCTGAGGCCACTGTATTTAGCAGCTTGACATTGATGGATAAAATGGTCCATTTTGAATGCCGTTCCATTCGGTGTTCAAATGTTCTGTGACTTTCTAACCATAAAAGATTGAAACTTTGGCTACTTTTACTGTTTTTTGGTAAATTTGTGTGGAAAAAATCCAGTCTTTTCAGTGGGAATCCATGCAATTGGGAATTTCATGTGAGGGCAAAGTATTTCCCCACACAGATTTTGCAACCATTCTAGTTGGTCACAAATTCACCGGATTGACCAGCAGAAAGCTGTGCTTCATACTTTGCTATACTACTGAAAATAAACATTTTGCCCTTTTACGGAAATTTTGCTAATATGACCTCTGGTCTTTTTACCATAATTCTAGAACTCCAAAAGGTCCAGTAAACTTAAAATGGAGGTGTATAAAATTACATCTTCACCTACAAATTTCAGCGTCAGTTGTAGTTTACAGCATATAGAAAAGTAATATTTTTGTGATGTAGGTTTTAGCCTCATTTGCAGTGTTAGGAGTAACGCATTACAAAAGTAATAATATTACAGTAGTATATTACTTTTTGCTGTAACGCAGTAATATAACGCATTACTAATAAAATTTGGGTAATATTATTACTCATTACAATCTCAGTAACGCAAGTTACAACAACATATTTTAACTCAAAATTAAGTGGTGAATTTACAAACACCGCAATACAGCACCAGAGAAAAAATTCCGCGGGTAAAATAGTTCGTCTATTTCCTGTTGCTGGAATTAAGATGGTTGAGATGACTGCAGAGACGGATTCTACATTTGTGAGATGGACACACTCCTGTTATTTTCAGTTCATCGGAGAAAAGGATAAGAATGCATAGTCAGGTGAAATATGTGCGACACCAAACTCTCAACATGGAGAAATAGCACGAGTAAAACCTGGAAACACCTGGACTGGTGCCACTAACACTAAGCTATTGGAGAGAGCTGTGGGGTCGGAGAAGAGAAAAAGGCGGCGGATGAGCGCAGACAAGCAACAAAAATTAAGTTTAACTAAACATAACAAAATCTGTTTTTATTAAATCATAGTCTATATTAGAGATCGACCGATATATCGATTTCCCGATATTTTTCCCGATATTTAAGCATTTTACAATAATCGGATATCGGTTTTGTAATATCGGATTCACCGATAAACGCCGCCATCTTGTGAATGTTTTGAGAATTGCGCGCAGGATCACCATTGCAGCGCATCTGAGGGGAAACAAGACAACAACAACGGCATGCACAGGTACTTGATTTACTGTAGTTAGTAAACTTTTTTTAACATAACAGCCATTAATGCACAAATTAGATGTATTACATAAATGCCTGATATGCAGTTTATGCAGCTTGGCTCAAAGAAATAGAGATGAACTCACGGAGTCACGTAAAACAATCCGTCAAGTCCTGTCCCAATAAAGACGTAACTTTGCGTGAATTAAATAATATGCAGCCATGAATGGGCGCATGTTGGAAATAAAAGTGCTGAATTTAATTCGCTCTCTGTTGTCTATATGCTCATCGTCTCATGAAGTCGGAGTCACGTAGGCTAAAATAATCCGTCAAGTCCTCTCCCAATAAAGACTATTAAATAATACAGCCATGAATGAGCGCATGTTGGAAATAAAAACAATAAATTTAATTCTCTGTCTGTTGTCTATGCTCATCATTAGTCT
>NW_015554127.1:547287-547535 GCF_001515605.1 Sinocyclocheilus anshuiensis
GTTATCGGGCACATAAACATGCAAATAATTGGTATCGGTATCGGTTATAAAATATCAATATCGGTCGATCAATCGGTACCTCTGATTTTCACCGCAATGTCTGAACTGTCCTGAGCGCCTTCGCGTCTTCTTCTTCAGCCTGCGCGTGAGGCATCTTCTTCTTCTTGCTTAATGGCGGATCGCAGATTTATAAGTGCATTACCGCCACCTATCTCTCAAATGGACCATTGACACTCTATCTACAATCT
>NW_015554127.1:548292-548532 GCF_001515605.1 Sinocyclocheilus anshuiensis
ACCTACATCTTGGATGCCCTGGGGGTAAGCAGATAAACATAAAATTTTCATTTTTGGGTGAACTATCCCTTTAAGTTCCTGTTTTTTAAATAAAAATGGCACAATAAAGACCTTTATTCTGACACCTGCACTACACAAATATGCCATTTTACTCCTTTTTGTCTTAAACGGTTCATCAGATTTATACCAGCGGGCAATAAGCATTTCATGGGATTCTCGCTTGTAGCCAGGTGTGTGTGT
>NW_015554127.1:548747-561175 GCF_001515605.1 Sinocyclocheilus anshuiensis
TCGTCTCATGAAGGCGGAGTCACGTAGGCTAAGATAATCCGTCAAGTCCTCTCCCAATAAAGACGTAACTTTGCACAAGTTAAATAATACAGCCATGAATGAGCGCATGCTGGAAATAAAAACACTAAATTTACTTCTCTCTCTATTGTATATTTGCTCCTCATTAGTCTCGTGAAACCGCTTTCATATTGCTGTTCACTCACCGGGTTGATGTGGTTGATGCTCTGGAAATGCTCCAGCAAGGCCACCGCATGTATCTTTGAACAAGATTCACTTGTTTAAAACACCCTAACACAGTAAACCTCACTCTTGGTTGAGATGATTGGTTTGTGGGCAGGGACGGAGCACAGCTGATTGTTTTCCTGCATTGTCAGTCATTACGCTGGGGATGGGAAGATTTAGATGTGCCAAAAGTTAAATGTAGGGTCTGTGGGGTCACTTCTGCTTTTCAAGAAATCTTCACCTTGGAATTATAAGGTTCTATCTGCCATTTTTGTCAAAATTGAGTTATTCACATTCTTATTCTGTGACAACTTGTTTACATTATGTGATGTTTTCTTTAAGATTTTGGGACTGATTTATGAAAGAGACTTGTTCCCCATATCACTATATGGAATGCAACAACTTTGAAGCTCAATATCACGAAACTGCTCAGAATGCAGATAGAGCCTTAATAATTCCAAGGTGACGAAATGTAAAACTCAAATCATATACGTAGCAGACTTCATTTAGCATTTGGTTCTCTCTGTCTTTAACTCTTACACACATACACACTGTGCCTTTTATCACAACCGCTCATCTCCTAATTAACCAGAAGAGCTCAATCTGACATTTAACAAATTGCACAAATTCCAGCAGACCAGTGAGAGTTTCTCCTCAGATCACCAAACTCATTCCTCACTGGCTCATATTACATATTTCTGTTGTATCTCACCCATCTCTGTCCTATCTGCTCCTCAGGTCAACCTTTCAAACTGGACCCCAAAACATCCCACAAGAAGCTGCGCCTTTCCAATGACTGTCTGACCATGGAGAAGGATGAAAGCTCCCTGAAGAAGAGTCACACTCCAGAACGCTTCAGCGGAACCGGATCCTACGGTGCTGCTGGCAACGTCTTCATCGACAGTGGCTGCCATTATTGGGAGGTTTTACTGGGAGCATCCACATGGTAAGTGATTTCAGATTTTCAGGCTTGGATCTATGTTAATAGGCAATTGTCAAAAGTATATAATAGGCAATTGAGAGTCACACTCCCCCATAGATCATTTTCTGTTTTAAGAAAAATGATGTCATTACCTGCCAGCCCTTGTGTTGCTTGAAATTTATTCCAGTAAAATAATATCAACATTTTTAAAGCTGCTCTTTTCCACACTACAAAAATGTGAGATATTCACTAAGGGCGTGCAGCACACAAATTTTTTATACATAATGATTTTTTGTTGTTGTTGTTTTGTTTTTTAAATACTTTATACATATCTCTTACCTGCATCACTATTTGGATAGACCTGGGTGTTGGCAGGACTGTAGTTGTGTCAAAATTAAATAAAGTCCATTTAAGATATAAAGGCCAATTTAAATCAAGAATGTTAAATATTAGATAAAAAGATATCTGTAATGATAACTATATTAGCGCCCACACCGATATTTTGTTTATTATAAGCACGCTGCATTTATGCCGCCTGATGCTTTAAACTAGGGATGCACCGATACCACTTTTTCCAGTACTCGCCCGATACCGATACCGATACTTTTCTTTAAATGCTTAAAATCAGATGGATTCTTACTTGCTGTCAGTATTTTTAGCATTCATCAGCTGAGGAAAAAAATTTAATTCCAAAGATATAATTTCTCTGTGTCATTATCATTGTTGGTGTGGTATGGACTTTATTTTATGAACATTTTTTTTTTATTTTGTAGTTCTAGTTATCATCTTGGTATGAATGGACATTAAATCTATTCCATTTATATGCCTTATAATTCATAACATTTTTATTATTTTATTTATTGCAAGGTACTTGAACAAAAAGCTCAAATGTATATATATATATATATACACACACACACATAGTTGTTTCAATTTAAACAGTAAGTGTTCTTGCTGTCTTAAAATTTCAAGTTTACTCAACTCAACTCAAATGTCCAAGTTGTCACAGTACAATATATATATATATATATATATATATATATATACAGCATGACTTCCTAACTACACTATTGGGTGCTTTTTGCAGGTGACAATATTTGGTTTATTTGGTTTGTTTTTGAATGTAACCTCTCTTATTGGTTTGTTACTTCACTTAAGAAACACAGTATGCAGTAAAACATTTAACAGACATGTCAATAATTGGAAAATGTGTATGATCTTAATGTAATGTTACTCTTGACAAGTTCGGATTTCTGAGATATGCACAGTTAAAAGAGAACATTGTGTTTGTAATTTTACATTATGCTTTTTCAGTCCTTTGGTCATGTCTTATCTCACCTGCTTTCCAATGGCAACATTTCAAATCTATTTCAGGTACGCTCTTGGTGTGGCTTACAAGTCAGCACCCAAAAACGAATGGAGCGGTAAAAACTCATCGTCTTGGGTTTTCTCACGCTGCAACAACAATTTCCTGGTTCGGCACAACAACAAGGAGTCGATCGTGGAGGCGTCGCTACAGCTGCGCAGGGTCGGGGTGCTGCTGGACTACGACAACAACGCCCTGTCCTTCTACGACGCCATGAACTCCCAGCACATATACACTTTTGACGTTTCCTTCCTGCTTCCAGTGGCTCCCACCTTCATGATCTGGAACAAGTCATTGATGATCATGTCAGGGCTGCCCGTGCCTGACTTCGTGGACTGTAGCGAGCAGCAAGAGGGCATCTGCCGCCAACAGGATTCGCCCTATGTGTCTGGAGTGAAGAGCTGCCACTGATGCATCATAGGAGTTATTGCAGAAAGTTCCCTTGCCCTTCTTCTTTTCCTGGTTTTCATAACTGGGCTGAAGTTGGATCTTTAGTTGTTCCTGATAGTTCTGAGTGTTTAGCGAGTGGATTAAGAGCTCTCAGATTTAAACAGCTGAAATGGGGGAAATTGTAAATTATTTATGACTAAACATTTGCTTTTTTGTCAGTTTTAATGTATCCCTAAAAGCACTTTTTAGAGTTGAATTTGTTGTGATTAAAAAAAAAGACTTGCTAACATGAGACAGGGTTGGACTTCCTTTTGGACTGAATATAGTGGATTATGTTAGGATGACAATTTGGTGTTTCTAATAAGGGTTACATTTATAATCTGATGGGTCTATAACACACATTTCATATTCAGGGAGAAAAGATGATTCTTTGGTTTAAAATATGTCTGAAGATGATGGCATGATATGTATTTCCTCTGTGATTTGTTCTCACTCAGTTTCTCAGTTTCTGGTTTTGTTTTTAGTGAACAGCATGAGGCACAAGTTCCCCAGGTGTTTTTAACATGTATCTTTAATAGTTGATATATAATGTATCACAAAACCTCATCTGTGGAGGTGTTCGTCCATTGACACTCATTCAAACGCCATCAAGAACTGAATTTCAAGACTATAGTCTATATTTATCTGATCCATCCATTCAAAATTATTTGAAAGATTGACAAAACATCCATTTAACATTCAAATGTGCATCCAAAGCAAATCCAGTGTAGTAGTTTCATTTTCTTAACGGCTGTATTGAATCTTACACGATCTTCCGCAGTGTGACGTTCAGGGCTAAAATAAGGACACCCAGTCTTGGGATAAAGACAATCACTTGTGCTAGTGCAGGCAAAAAATCAATAAAAAATCAAGTGTGTAGCAAGAGATCTTTGCAATAGCATGCTGAACCTGAGATACTTCTCCAAAACGTGGTTTGTATCCATTCGGTACAATGTAAATATCCCGATTGGGAAGTATTCGTACTACTGACGCCACTGTCCTGCTGCAGGTTTTGCTTTGTGTCGGTGGGGTTTCCTCTTTGCTCTGCTGAATGTACATGATTGCTTTAGTTCTCCTGATTGAAAGCACGTAGCATTTTACCATTACATCCTCTTTGCAAGCACAGCAAGTATGTGAATCCTCCTGTTAGACTTGACTTCACTTGACTTGACTTAAAACAACCCAACCGCTGGGGCAAAACAACCCAATAGCTGGGTTTGTCCCTGTTTAACCCAGTGCTGGGTTATATTTAACCCAGCATAGGACCTTTGCGCTTATGGAATCACCACCTCGTAAAATAGTTACGTTTTCTGAAGAGATCAGGTTGGGTTTACCTCACTTCTGACAGTTTTTCCGGCATCCTTCATCTCAGCATCGGTCAATATACTTGAAGCTAGTGTCAAGTCACATGCTAGAGCCTCTCAATCACAGATGGTGTTTTTTCCACTCATGAGTTGTTTAGTCTAATCTGTTTAATCTGTGACTGAATGATACATTAATGGTGTAGTAGAGCAATAATGAACTTTATAATGATTTCTGGCCAATTGCATGAAGTTCTTGAGTCTCAAAACTATTTCCACTTGATCATTTTGGTCTTTGATCCAATTTGTCTTGGTCTTGGGCAATAAATATATATCTGAATGCCATAATGAGACACTTTTTAGACTGATGGAGCTTTTTTGGTGAGTTCTACACTGCTGAAAGTGCAACCAGTATGGGTGAAGTGTGACACAGCAAAGTCAAATGATTGTCAGTGTGTTTCCTGTATGAACAAACCCTGAGATGTCCACTACTGCACTGTCCCTCCGTCTCAGTTCATTCAGTCACACTGTTGTCAGTTCTGTTGTCGCTGTCAATGCAGCAGCCGCTGTCATGTGTCTTGGTCTCACATTCTGACAGTCTTGAGTGCAACTCTGCATGCTAAAAAGAGCCAGATGTATTGCAGAACGTCTTTCCATTGATCATTAGTGATATCCATAGGCAAATCTTGAGGAATTGTTTTGAGATTTTCTCATTTCAGGTCACTATATTCATGCATTTTCAGGCTTTTAAGAGGTAAAAGTGAGGAGCTTGAAAGCAGAACTCACGAGTCAATCTCTGATAGTTTGATCTACATGATCTATTTGTTCAAGTGCGATTCACTGGGTCACTGCATGACGATCTGGCCCAGTTTGAAGTATTTCCTGTGACATTCTCTGCTGTTTTATATAAACATTTTTTATGAGAAATGTCCAGGAAAGATATTATGGCATATCAGGTTTCCAGTTAGCTGTGCTTTTCTTTGCATTTAAGACTGATGAACTAATTACATTTCTGTTTTCAAACAATTGTTTTTACATTTCTGAACAAAAAAAATGAAAGAACCGAATCCTCTTCTTTGATATTTCTGTCTTTATTATGTGCTCAAGCAGCTGTGTGTTCATCAGCATAATGCTTCTGTTTCAATAGATATAACTTGGCAAAAAAGAATGTAAATCATATGAGGAAATATATATTATATCAAAAATGTATAATATACAAAAAAAGTGTATATGAGCTATTGTTATTTATGTGAGTCCAAATAAAAGTCTGATCCCAAATGTGTGTTTTGTTCCATCATTGTCCTGTTTTTCAGAACATTGTTTTGTAGGAGGAGGTTAGTAATGCCAAATAAATATGCCCATCATGTTATGAGCAAAAGCGCTTAGGAGGAGTCCTGCTGCACTGGCAGGGCACTCAGTGCCCACAGTCATGTAATAGGGCATTGCTTATGTTCCTCAGCTGCTATATCTGGCACAAGGGAGGGTTCCACACTCAGGATACATGACACAAAGGTCAGCGTAACAAGCTTTTGCAGTTATAAGCTTTAATCATATACAGTCACATAGTACACTCTAAAAAATGCTGGGTTAAATACAACCCAGTGCTGGGTAAAATAGGGACAAACCCAGCAATTGGGTTGGTTTAACCCAGCGGATGGGTTAACTGTTTAACCCAACATTCTGGGTAGTAACGCAACCGCTGGGTCAAAACAACCCAATTGCTGGGTTTGTCCCTATTTTACCCAGCACTGAGTTGTATTTAACCAAGCATTTTTTAGAGTGTAAGGATGTTTAAATACCATTGCAATAAGCAACAAATGAATAATAATAAGCATGCTTTCAGAAAGGTATTTCAAGTTTCTAAATTCTATACATACACTGTGGAAGATTTTGTGGGGGGGTAAAAATCTACAAAATCCCATCATAAGAAAAAAATATATATTTTGGATATATGCCTTTTACTGACTATGGACTTTCATCTTACTGTCAGCAGGTCTTGGTTACCAATGGAAACCATGGAAGTAACCATGGAAATTCCTCAAAACGTCAGATATATCTGCTTAAGTAAATTAAATTGTACACTCTAAAAAATGCTGGGTTAAATATAACCCAGCGCTGGGTTAAAAAGGGACAAACCCAGCTTGACTTGACTTCACTTGACTTGACTTAAAACAACCCAACCGCTGGGGCAAAACAACCCAATAGCTGGGTTTGTCCCTTTTTAACCCAGCGCTGGGTTATATTTAACCCAGAATTTTTTAGAGTGTAGTCTTATGTTTTAACCTCAGAAGGCAATAGAGAGACCACAAATCCATTGTACACTTTCAAGATTAAGGGTCTGTCCCAATACCCACACATTTACTGTCTTGTCGACTTGAGAGTGCGTGCATGCAACTGGAAGTAGTGTAAGACTGCCTCAGGTCAGAAAATAAAAATGTAAAAATTCCTTTAATGCACCCACACTCTATAACTGCTTAGGAACAGTATTTGACGCTAAGCATATCCCATCATTAATTATGTTAAGGAAGTCATGTGCCCCAAAAGAGAAAGATTTCAAGGAAAACTTTATCAAATGTTTGCAACTGCTTTTTATCAATTAATTAGAAGTACCACAATTACTAAATTGTGTCCTCTGTTACATACTGAACAGACATTTTGGAATTTATTTTGATGTGCAAAGTATTAAATAAAGCTCTGTAAAAACTTTCTGTCCACTTGAACACTTGGAATACATCATGTAAGTAGACAAGTGGTAAAGTAAAAAGACATCAAGTGTGAGTACTAGGACGACTGCGGTAGCACTAAAGGTAGACTTTGTGCACTTTTCTTTTCCATTGATATATTTATGTATGACCATTACAGGATAAGAATTTTAATAAACTTCTCATGCTATTCTTCTGAAACAGACATTTTATTAGCAAATATCACTCCTAGTCACACTAAAAATCAACATTCCATTTATGGTCTAAAAGCCGCATGCCATCATCTTTTGCTGCAGGACAACAGTTGTGAGTAAATATTCTGTCATCTTTGCAGAAATGTTATATGAAGACTATACACATACAAAGTAAATCTTTAACAATGCTGTCAAAGTGAACAGCTCATAACAGGCAATCATCATTTTGAAATACCTCTGTTTTCACAGTCAACGCTACAACGCGAAAACACCGATGTCAAATGTATCCACTTGTGAGAACCTCTTCAAAAAGTTCAGTTTCACCAGTGTGTAAAAAAAAAAAAGTGTCCAAAATGTAGAGAAAAAGATGCATTTTCAAATGAATCCGGAATAGTCACTGCCTGAAGATTGTCTTGAAACAAAGCTAGATACCAAGCTTAAAATGTCAAATTATTGTGAAGTTTAGTGTGAGAAAATTTCTAGCATAATTTGTTTGCGCTTTTTGATACTTTGTAATCGAATGCAATGTAATTCATGCAGTAAGTGTGACTTTAGTGTACAAATACTTTTTGGGGCCACTACAAGATCGTATGATGTGGTCATTAAAGCAGAACCACATCAGGCAATATGTTTATGAATGATTTTATATTCAGAAGTGAGTACTTTGAAATGGCTTGTTCTGGTATCATGATTATGAATGTTACTCCAAAGGTTTCAGAGAAGTGAAATTGACCTTTTAACTAAAGCTGCTGCTTCTGTCTGTAACTGAACACAGAGTTCATGTGACAGTGCCTCAGTATCTCATCACTGCTCTCGGTTCAGTCCTGAACAGTGGAGGCAGTGATTACAGCTCTCTGCGGTAATGACTCTTATCACAGACTCCATGTGTGAGCATGGAAATCAGGCCCAACTTGAAGAGCTCACCCCACTGCCTGCTCTTCACCACAGCACAAGACCTTAAATTGCTTTGCCACTACGGCTTGCAAAGACTCCAGATTGAAATATTCAGTATCTTTGACAGTGAATGCGTCAGTATGTCAGCAGAAAAGATTCAAATGTGGGAATGAAAGCTTGTGGCTGGCATGTGCCAGATTGTTGTGCTGAATATGTGATTTGTTAAGCTGGCTGTATAAGCAGCGCAGGCTTCGCTTCACATTGATCGAGGAATAGATCTCAGGTTAACCTTGCACTGTGTTCAGTGAGGCATTATGTTTTGTGTAGGCTTTATTCCTTTTCATTGAATACTCAGAGATGTCCTGTTTAGTCTGCAAGTAAAATTATGTTTTCTGAGAGATGCAAAGCCTGGCTAACCCTTGCAGCATACAGTATGCAGAGGTGTAACAAGTGCTGATAAATTGATCTTCAGAAATGGCTATGAACAAAAATGGATGTCATTCAAAAGTTCAGCTAGGAGGCTAATTTGATTGATTAGTACGATAAAGAAAGATTTGTCATGATGACTTGTGAAAACACTCTGTACTTTGCACATCTTCTTGAAAATGTAATGAACATTTGCCTTTGATGTGTAATTGAGTAAAAGTATTAATTTCCAGTAGATCCTATGTAATGTCAATTTCAAATTTCCAATTTTTTCCTAATGTATGGTTTTCAAGCTGCTGTAAGAATGGAACCCTGGTGCATTTTTTACAGCAATATTAAAAGTATATTTTGGAGAGATGGGGGTCATTTTAATGTTTATTA
Organism: Sinocyclocheilus anshuiensis; assembly: GCF_001515605.1. Lineage (NCBI taxonomy): Eukaryota > Metazoa > Chordata > Actinopteri > Cypriniformes > Cyprinidae > Sinocyclocheilus > Sinocyclocheilus anshuiensis. The sequence continues at coordinate 557,585 of NW_015554127.1, forward strand.
ACATGTTATTTGTCACTGGTAAATGCAGGAAGACGGATGAAGATGATGAATAATGTTCCAAAACACAAAGTTTAATAATACTATTCCAACAAGCAGGCAAACAGGCAGAAGCAAGGGTCGTTTGCATCAAAAAGTTTGAAAACCTTGCTTCATACCCCTAATCATACATTCTGTCAGGCTCAGACTCCATGCATACTGTATTTTACGATGCTGCTGTTCTCTATGTCTGTATATAGAGATGTAGAAGCAGACATGAACTGATGGAAACTGCAGTGAGCACTTTGAACCAGATAATAATTTCATGAGAGTTGTAAATCTGAGGTTGCTCTTACATCAAAATCTCAGCGAGTCTTGTCAATCAAGCTCTTCAGTATGTACCGTATTGCCCAATAGCTAAATATAACATTAATTCCCACTTAGCTTCATCACCTAGTCTGCAGTTAAACACCCTCTAATTACCATCTTAATTACACAAGTAATTAGAGGACCTAGAACAACTTGTTATAATCATTTGTCACCTTGTCTCTTAATGTGATGTAAAACAGCAAATTAATTAGATTTGCCTGAAAGTGTTTAAGCATCGCTCTTATATGTCACAGTGGCACTTTGTCAGGATAAATTAATATCACACTGAAGCATTCTAATTACGCAAACAGGGTCAAAAGGTCTCTCTGCGACCCTGAAATGACATTTAAATGCAGCAGATAAAGAAAAGCACTCCAATATAGCGGTAGCATGTTGCACAATCCAGCTCACCTGACCCTGCACTCTCTAAAGTCTCTTAATTCACTAAGTTCTGTTGAAATCGGGCAGCATTATACATTACATAAAGGTGTTATGCTGTAGCATTATTCAGAGTTGTAGTGGACTTTACAGGCTGAATGTAATGAGCAGTAAAACCCATTAGGCTCTGGCTGATGGCTCATGAGCGCCTGCAGCAGCTGCATCTACCTGATGACTCTCTGACACCTTCATAACATCCCCAAAACAGCCCACTTTAGTCCCAGCTGTTCCACTGATAACTGTACCACCTTCAACAGCTCCCCCACCCTCCATATTACCAGCTGCTGCTCAATATGAGAGAAATTTAAGGAAAGAATTTAATCAGATATGCAAAAAATGGGCTTAAAGGAACAGTTCACCTAAGAATGAAACTTCTGTCATCATTTATTATTTTCAATACAATGAAAGATAAAACAGCAGAATGAGCAACATCAATATTATCATTGATGGCAAAATTAGTAGCCATCTATATCTATCTATCTATCTATCTATCTATCTGTAACTATCTATCATCTATTGCTGAACATATACTTGAATAAAAACATTTATCTATCCATCCATCCATCATCTATTGCTGAGTATATACTGAAATAAAGACATTATTCCATCCATCAATCCATCATCTATTGAGTAATAATAACATTGGATGCATGGTGGTAAAGTTGATCATTTGTAGTTCTTTTGTTTTTTCCCCCCTAAAAAAATGTGACTAAAGATGAGATTGAAATTACACACTGTATGTGATGATATAATGTTCTTTTTAGCGATAGCATATGGCAGGATGTTTTGAATGCACAGTAAAAAGTGGGGACATTTCCAAGAACGGCTCCAGCCGGAGACAGACCACTGAAAATGGGGACCGTCTCTGGAAAACAGGGACAACTGGTCACCCTATTAAATAGTCATTAGCATGCATCACTGTTCACATTAAATCAAGACAAAGCTATTTTTGCATGCGCATTCAAGCTTCACTGCAGTGAATGTAAAAAATGGACAGCCTTATTTAATACAGTTGCCGGATGGCCTATTTTTTCAATTCATATATTATTGATCACACTTCTTCAGAGTATATTAATGCTATATTTTTCCAATCAGCCTGCACAAGAAAATGCAATATTTGGAGGTGAGGAGGAGCAACAGAGGAGGACCACCTGTCTTTTAGAAATAGCACACTGGGCCGGAGGCATGGTGCCCAGCCAACTGACTGATGAAGCGGCGCTCTAAGTCCTGCGCAATGAGGATCTAACAGGCAGTAGATCATTACTTTCCTGGACTCAACTGAGATTCATCTCACAAGGAACCATCAATCACACTGCCGTCCATGTATCCCTGAGCCTCAGGGCTTTATGGTAGCGTCTGACAGAGAGTGATGGCCCAGCGTTTCTGCAAGATCTCAGCACACCTCTGGAGGTACAGGACCTCTGACAGGCACAAGGAACTGGTCACCGGCTCAAGTGTGTGGTCATAGATCTCCAGCTGATTGATGCTGTATTTGGATTACTGTTGATATCAGCTAAGGGTGAGTGATTGCTTTCTCTGGCCTCTCTCAGTGTGAGACCCTCGGTGACCATTCGGTTTAGGCAGCCTCGGCTGTACTAATATGTGACTTTTTCCTTTGCGACATTCTGTTTGTATCGATCAATTAGATCCAGCTGAGAAGAAACGTTGCTTCCTGTGCTGTTATTCAGACGCAAGACATTGACTTTCACCTGAAACAAAAAGAGATTGTAACAGTCGTGTTCTAAATTCTAGTCCTGCTGGGATTCTACGCATTCAAAATAATTCTGAGGTCTTCTGTTTTATAACTGCGGGATATCCATCACAAGGAGGTGTAGCGACATAAGCTCACTTTAAGAGATAGTCCACACAAAAATGAAAATTGTCATAATTTACTTATCCTTATGTTGTTCTAAATTTGTATGACTTTCTTTGTTTTGTGGTATATAAAGGATGATATTTTAAAGAATGTTGGTGACCAAATAGTTTCGGTTTCCCATTGACTTCCATTGTTTGGACAAAAAAACAGTTTTATTCCAACATACTTGAAAGAACAAAGAAAATAAAAAAAATTGACTAAAAAGGGCGACTAAATAATGACAGAATTTTCATTTTTGGGTGGAATATCACTTTAACACTCATATTCTGTTGAGATCAGTGTTATTGCTTGAAAATAAGTCAAAAACTAAAACTGAAAAAAATTAATTAAAGCTAAATAGAAATAATTTTAAAAACACTCAAAAGACAAAAGAAAATGCTAAGACCTAAACTAAAATTAATTGGTAATTCAAAATATTAATAAATACTATAATAGTATATAAATAACAAATATCACTAATTGAAATTGAAGAGTATATATTTTTTTTTTAATCTGTCATATCAAACCATCTCTCATATAATAAACTAGGCATGCACTTTTTGGAAATGTTATTAATACAACATTGTTTGGAGTATATTTTCTGACCCCAGCGAAACCACATTGTAGAAAACATATTTATGTTTTATATCTGGAGACTCTGAGATATCAAACATAAGTAATGTAACATTTTGCATGGTGAACATTTGAAACATGATATCAAGTTAAAATGTATATATTCATTTCTCATAAGACTAAGAAAAGTCTTTGAGTATTAACTCGATTCTCCACCATTATGTAGGTTTTCTTAGAGTTATTCAAATGGCCTTGGGGTTTCTTAGACCCCGAACAGAACTTGAGGATTAAGGAAAAAAAAAATGTATAATAAGGCATGCAGGCTGAGCCAGCCGGAATATTTAGTAACTGAATGCTACAGATAGCAGTTCTATATTGTA
>NW_015554127.1:561338-566849 GCF_001515605.1 Sinocyclocheilus anshuiensis
AGAATGTTTGTGTTTAATATAATATATTAGAATGTTTGTGTTTATAGCTTACATGAAAAATTATTTTCACCTAGCAGGAAATTCAGGCACAATACAGTTTAATTCGTAAAATAATACTAGATGTACTTCATATATATATATATATATATATATATAGGTTGTCACATGTTTCTGGTTTTGTCTTGTGTTTGAATTTTTATGTTGTAGTTCTTGTCTCTGATTTTACTGTTTCCTGTGCCCTAATACCTTAGTCCTTTGTAGTTTCTTTGATCAGTGGTTCCTTTGATTGTTTCCCCAGGTGTGTCTTATATCCTTGTTAACCCTTGTGTATTTAAACCCTGGTTTCCTTGTGCTTCCCTGGATTCTGTTCCTGGTTTGTTTTCGTTGATTAAACTGCTGCATTTAGCTCCTGTTTCCTCTTGCTTCCCTGGATCTCCTTGTTAAGGAGGTATTGTCTGGCCATTTGGCTGTTTCACATTTCTTTAGCTTAGCAAAGGCACCAGACTGATTTTAAAACAGAATTTCTGACAATTGAGATTTTTTGCATACTGTGCATAAATAAAATCCCCCTTTGGGAAAGCGGTATAGGAGAAGTGGGTATTTAAGGTATTAGGTAATTAGCGCAAGTCTTAAGTCTAAAACTGCATTTGTTTTTATTTTTTTCAGTCTAGCTATATAGTTAGTCCAGAACCATTTGGCAGGCATAAAAATAATGACTTGAAGAAGGCAGATGATTTCATTCCCTGTCATGCCTTTATAATGCACCAGATAATCGGAGTGCTACATCCTTCTGTAATAATATCAGTTATTATGATTATAATGTTAATGTAGACATCACTGTTTAACTGAATTATCCAAAAACAATTCTTGAGAGCGGTGGGAGGAAGTACATGCTGTAGAGATGGATGCAGATAGCATAAGTCTTTGAGATGTGATCTCCTGGGTAAGAGCAATGGTAATTTGAATGTCAGTCGATTAATGAATGAAATCGAGCACCTGAGCTCTTTGATCTAGTAGCGCATGTTCTGCGTAAACACCTCTCTAAAAATACCTCTTCGTCCTTCTGGGAATGATTTTCCTGTGTCCTCTCTAGTTTTGTCTAACCCTTTGATATTTAATCGAATCAGTCTTTCATGAGGATAAAGAAAGATTAACTACAGATTTATTAAGGGAACAGTGTTTACCTAATTAGTTCAGGCCCTCATAATAAACGGGATGAACAACCTTGGCTCGTATGGTTCTAGACTTCCGCATTGAAAGCTGTCCCAGGATTCTGGAGAGAGTAGCTTGAAAGGCTTGAAGCTTATTACTATGCCCCATTTTCCAGGCCATTTAGACATGAGTGTTTACAGTTGTTCACTGATGATTAGTGCCTGTTTCATTTGAGTAAGAGCTTTGGTTGGGTAAGGCAATCCTGAATGTGTCCAAGCTTCTGACGGTAAAATTGCAAATTGAATTTGTAGGGGTTTTTTTGTGCTTGCCCATGCTATGTGTTATGTGTGCTTGCAAAAGTGTTCTGAGTATTGTTTTAATTGAAAAATTATAGAATTGCTTGATGAGGATGGTTGCTCAGATTTTATCCATTTTATATTTTAGTAGACTACATGCTCACCATGCCTTACTCCCAAATGAAGTCTTCTCACTATAATATATATGAGCAATATCACAGGAGTAGCCATGTGATATCGCACTATATCAGCACAGCTATGATTTGGCTGTAGGCACAAAACTGCATATTGTGTCCTTATGGACATTTTTGTCTTTTTGATGATTTTGCCTGTGTTAATGCCACAACAGCGTACATTTTGGCATAAGTGTGTATTTTTATTAGAACTTTAATATTTCACCCTTATTTCCTTTAATAAATCTGTTTTACACTAGGTGCACAAAATAGTTACACTCAGGACCTTTGTCCCCAATGATCCCATAGACCATTTTGCTATTAAAAATATGCAGTTTTCATTAATAGGCCTTCATTCTGTTGGCAAGGCTTTGAAATTAAAATGTTTACTTCTTTTTTTTTTTTTTTTTTTTTTTCCCCCAGACGGTGCCATTTTCTCAGGTTTGGACTTTTCTTTTTTTTTTTTTTTCTGTTTTCTGCTTTTGCTGTATTTTAGAGCCAACTGGATAAATTATGCAGCCATGATTGTGTGGGTGTGTTGGTATGGATGTCAGAGTGTGGTTTGTATATGTATTCTAAAAGAAATGTGTAACAACAACAGTAATATTTCTAAAATTATAGTGAATTTGGTCGTCCACCATGAAACTCACTGGCAGAAATGCTGCAAGCGGAGTGATACAAATGGTTCCCGTGGATATCGGGTAATATCTAATGTTTGGAAGACAAAAAAATTCACTTTTGTCTGTGTGTGTATATATATATATATATATACTGTATATTAGTAAGAAAATGTATAGGCTTATATAAAATGTAATAACCCTCTAAACCAACTTTTCTTTTCAGCTGACATCATAAAGCTGCCTCCAACGAACCTGGCACCATTCTGGTATGTAACCCCACATTTCCTTATCCAATCAGCAATTAGCAGTGCTTGCTAATTAAGAGCACAAAATATTGATTGTGTGCTCAAAAAGTTGACAGCCTTCTTCTAAATGTGTAAATGTGCTCCCGTTGAGTGCTCTGTAAACACCATTTACTATGGTAGCAATCAGCAGTGTTGAGTTCTAGCAGGTGTGTTTGTCCTCTGTGCTTGTCTAGCCACATTATCCATGAGTACTATAAGAGTTGAATAACATTGAGTCATTGATCAAGCCTAGGTACTTGTGGGTGTGCTAATGCCCGCACACAGTTGGAGGCTGCTGCTGTCCTTCCTGTGAGACTCCAGTGCACGTGTCTTCTCCTCAAAGGACACAGATGAGCAGGATGTTTTTGTCTTCCTCAGGCTTCAGTGGCTCTGCACCAGTCTGTTTTGTCGGTGTGCTGCGCCATCGTTCTCTCTGGAGTCTCCCTTGACCATTGTCTCTCAGGAGCTACCACAATTTTTGTGGTATTTTGATGCCCTTCAGTGTGCTTGCCATTTCTTCTCAAGTACTGCACATGAAATGCCACGCCTCAGTGGGATTCAGCTAGAAATTTCATCTAGAAGTTTCATGAGGAGATTATTCCAAATTTCGACCAGGACAAGTATAGTTTATAGATTCATAGATGCATTTACAAAAATATTAAGGTGGGGCTATGTGATCTAGATTTTTGTGATCTTTAGTTAATTTATTTCATCAGAACAGATTTAGAGAAATGTATCTCTTGATCACTTGCTCACCAATAGATCCTCTGCAGTGAATGGGTGCCGTCAGAATGAGAGTCCAAACAGCTGATAAAAACAAAACAAAAATCCACAAGTAATCCAAATAACATCTTGTGAAGTGAAAAGCTGCATGTTTGTAAGAAACAAATCCATAATTTAAAAATGTTTTAACTTCCATTCGTTGCTTCCAGCTAACATTCAAGTCCTTTATCCATAATATTGCAGCCCAGCAGTTCTAAACTAATATGTTGGTGGATTTTGATGTGAGAGGGCAACAGGGGATGGACTTTTTCACTGGAGGAAGCGTTATTATGGATTATAGACTAATTTTTGGGTCAAAAGCAATGGTTTAAAGTTAAAATGCCTTATTTTTTAATTTGTTTCCTACAAACATACAGTTTTTCATTCCACAAGACAATTAATGGACTGGAGTCGTGTGAATTACTTGTGGATTTTTTATTTTATGTTTTTCATTCCACAAGACAATTAATGGACTGGAGTCGTGTGAATTACTTGTGGATCATTGTTTCTAGCAGCTGTTTGGACTCTCATTCTGATGGCACCCATTCACCGCAGAGGATCCACTGATGAACAAGTGATGTAATTTCTCAAAATATGTTCCATTGAACTCATCTGCATATTGGATGAAATGAGGGTGAGTAAATTTCAGCAAATTTTCATTTATGGGGTGAACCGACTGATTGTAGAGACACTATTGGAAGAGAGCTGAACTGGATAATGACATCACTGAAGCATCAATGAACTGACTTTAGCTGGAAAAATGACTTTGTTATTGTCTTCTTGCATTATTGACAAACTATTTTCCTGTTTGACAGTGTAAAGCTGCTTTGACACAACCAGTATTGTATAAAGCGCTATGCGAATAAAGTTGACTTGACTCGAATATTCCTTTAATACATGTGTCATATTACATACTCAGCATTTGGGAGGAAAGGCAAGCTCCTCGAGGGCATTAATATCATGAAACTTTTTTTTATATGAGACAAGTCTGCTTCACAATGTTGCACTATTGTGACGTCTGAATATGACTGTCTTACTAGGCCTCGGTATCATTTGCAGCTTGAGTCAAAATGCATCACACCATCCTGAGACACAGTTAGCATTGCCAGTGTAATTATGTACATGCCTCAACAGTTTGCACCTAACAAGCCTTCGTTACTAACACTTGTCCTATGGATAAGTTTTGCATTGCATTTATTTCTGCAGATTTTCTGACTGACAGCTCTTAGAATGGCACTTACATTGAGTGATGGGCCATTTTTCCTGAGCCAGACGAAACAGATGAAACACAAAAAGGTATTGACTTAATACTTTTGTGTGTGTGTGTGTGTGTGTGTGTGTGTGTGTGTGTGTGTGTGTGTAAAGTTTTTTTTCTATCTATATCTTGCCATAGTAATGTGTTTACATATTGTGTTATGATGCTTACATTGCCAAGCCATTAAAGCAATCTTTATTGATGCTGTAACTGTTCCACTGAAAAAGTGTACAAACAAAACAATCATTTGAAAATAGACATGACTTAAACTTAGATAAAGCATGGCATGGACATGAAACTCGCAACACTGGACTACAGCATCAAAAGATGGCAAAGCTAGACAAAGATGCATGGCAAAATCAGGGCTATAAATACAAACTACTGAAGCGTCTTGTAGCGTCTGGACCAATCAAAAATACAATTTTTCATTTGATTTAACAAATCAGTTATTCATTAGATTAACAAACGTTCACAGACCCCTCACCCAATAAACATACTGGGTGCCAAGTTGTCTGTGAACAGGGCCCAGGACCCTGGTTACCATGGCAACCCTGACACCAGATACATTTACGACCTAATGGAATGCGAAGCAGGGAAAATCCCTGCATGTTCCATCACAAGAGGCACAAGGCACAGTAGAAATGGACTTTTCTACTAATTAATTCATAGGAAAACCTTTCTTTGAATGAACAGTGTATCCTTCAGGTCATGGTGTATGTTGTCTTTGATATTTTTAGACTATTTTATGCATGCTTATGATGGAACCCATTCCTGTCATCCTGCCTATATGTAATCCTACCATGTTTAGTATCTATGAATTCGCCTTCTGATGATCGAAACAAGCGTGTATATTATATGTTGGTACATAGGCAATATATTAGTGTCCTGAGAATCTTTAGTAATTTCGATTCAAGTTCCATATGCAAATTACCATGCTTAGAGACAAAGGGTCGTAAAACCCTCCAGCAA
>NW_015554127.1:573614-592284 GCF_001515605.1 Sinocyclocheilus anshuiensis
TCAAACTTAGTCTTATTAATTGATACATTAGGTATCATTTGCACCTTTTTACAAAGGTGTGTTGAACTAAGAATCTGATGTTTCCTTCAGGTGTAAATCTGCTGAATATGCAAATGGTTCCATAACTTCCTATTCTTATTCTCCCTCCTCTTTACTGAGTTAAGCTTTAACCCTTTCCTATACCAACTGTATGTGTGTTTGTGTGTGTGTGTGTGTGTATGTGTATGTTAGACCAGTTTAAGTGTTTATGTAGTATGTTAGACTAGTTTTAAGTGTTTATGTGGTTAATAAAGTCTTACTTGTATCACACTTGACGTTGTTCATTGTTTGCTCATAACTGGAGTCACTTAATCATGCCGATTTATGCTACAAGCTCTGTGTAGAGTTGAACAGTAAGAAAGTTATTTCCTTTAACCAGGAAATTAACGTTCTTAGAATTGACAGACAGTTGACCCTGAGAGGTCAGCTAAATATCTACAGCGGATCTAAATATTTGTAATTAATTATAACTAGTTATGATTAATTGTTCATATTTCCCCATGAGCTGATTCGCTACACTACTAATGAGCAAATGTGCAACACCATAATGAAATCAATGGGCCAATGAGAATGAAACACAATTGAAAACAAAAGCACATGGGATAAACACAAGGGAAACGTGGGAATCACATGACATATGAAAACATAGAGCCCAACCAAACACCAGCCTTACAGATGCAGAACATTATTCCTGTACAATTTTAATTTGACTTGGTGTCTTAAAACTTTGTCTTCTTAACTTTAGCTTTAGTTAGAGTTTACTTAATATTGTATTTTTGTTTAAAACAGATTTCTCAAAAATTGAGCTCAAACAATAATTCCTAGGCCCCCCTGCAGTACTGCTGTGGACCCCCTGATGAAGACCCCTGCTGTGTTTTTACATTTTCAGTTGGATTTTGGAAAAATATTGAAAACAATGTAGGCGACCACAGACAAAGGGAGCAATTCAGAAACAAAGATATTAAATTGGCTCAGGCGTTTGTGTGGTTCAGAACTCTCTGATGTACTGTGTCTCTGACTCAAGCTGAGTTTTTATATACTTTGGTCTGAAATGTATCAAATTTGTGTTGGGAAGATACACCACTACTCATAAAGGAGATCACGACTCAGATGCTTTGAGAGACAGATAGCAGTCTTGAATAACGCTTGAATTTTTTTTTCTGATTTCTCCTCTATGATAAATGCATTTATTATATTTTTCATAGATGCAAGAATTTTTTTTCTTGAGGCAAATATCTCATGAAGTCTTTGGCTCCCTGCAAGTGCTCCTGAAGAAATATGCCATGTTGAATGTACCGTTATGTGTGTGAAATATTAAGAAATAGGGCTGAGATTAGAAATGGCTAGTGACCTGGGAATAATCCACATAAGATACACTGACTGTTACACATGTCTAAACTCATTTTATTCTTCTCAATGCACCTTATGTTCATGTGTATGAACCTTATGTTTCAAACACATAGATGTTAGAAAATGTTATGTAGAATGAACATGGTTTTATTATTATTTTCATATTTTTTTAACATACACTAATGTTCAAATGTTTGGAGTCAATAAGATTTTTAGGAAGAAATTAAACAAAACTGACAGTAAAGACTTTACTATTGTTGTTTTTTTTATTATTATACTTTTTTATCACCTGAAATAAAAATATATTTCAAATAAATGCCTTTTTTAAACTTTCTATTCCTTGAAGAATCCTACGTAATATCACTGTTTCCACAAAACTATTAAGCATCACAACTGTTTTCAATAATAAGAAATGTTTCTTGAGCACCAAATCAGCATATTAGAATAATTTTGTACAGGATCATGTGACACTGAAGACTGGAATAATGGCTGCTCAAAATTCAGCTTTGCTTCACAGGATTTTTTTTTATTTTTATGTAAAATGTTATATATTTAAAATATATAAAAATATAATTTTAATTTATATTATTTATTCAAATGAATGTATGCATTTTATTTATTCATAAATTAAATAAAAACTATGTAAATGTGTATTTCTATATAAATGTACGTTCCTTTAAAAAGTACTTAACACCTGCTGTTTGTTTCTGGTCTCTTGCCTCTGGTTTTTCACTCTGGATTATCTCTGTACTTCATTAAATTATCTGCACATAGATCTTAAAGGGGTCATAGGATGCTACATGCACTTTTACAAGTTGTTTGAACTGAAATGTGTGTTGGCAGTGTGTGTACAAAACCACCCTATAATGATAAAAATCCACCCAGTGTTTTTTTTTTTTAATCTGGTTAAATGTTTTCCCCTTTCTCAAATCGAGCCGATCTCAGATGCCTGTCTGTGTGACGTCACACAGACAGGCCCCTCCCATGATAGTTTGATTGACAGTAGCGTTTCAGCACAGACTGGACTGGCGTCTTACCTTAGCCCCGCCCTGAGTGAGTTGTCATCAGTCCGCCATTGTTTCACCGCCGGAGCAGATGTAGACAAGAATGACTCCTAAGCGATTGAGGTGTTCTGTTGTTGGATGTAATAATGAACATAGCAGTCGTCATTTACTCCCGACATCTGAGCCGCTGAACTCGCAGTGGATTACATTGTTTCTGAAGGGAATATTTATTATTAATTATTATAATAATGTGCTAATTAGCAAGTTTCACGATGAATGCGGCTAAAGTAAACAGTCTCTCTGAGAGCAGCTCGGAAGAGAGGGGCGGGGTCAGCAGAGCTCATTAACATTTAAAGGAAAATGCTACAAAAACGGCTTGATCTGAAAAGAGCTGTTTTTGACAGGGTAAAAAAGGTGTTTATTACACTACCATTGAGAAATTTTAACCAAACTATGTTACAGACTTTTCATTAAGACCCTAAAGAATCATATCAACTTGTGGAAAATGGGCATCCTATGACCCCTTTAAATCGGCTGTAATCTCTGATTCATTGCAATTTGATTTTATCAGTTCAATCAATTTCATATCAATTCCATAATATATATATACCATATTTTTACTCTCAATATTGCACCTCCATTAGTGGCAGGTGGTAATACCAAGCCATCATTCTTCCTTAACCCCATTTGAAATATCCTCATCCACTGTGATTCATCTCCTTCCTGTGGCAATGGAAAGATAAAAGAGCGTTTGAAGGAGAAAGAGTGGCGAAAACGAGGCTGACCTGACCTCAAGCCCTGGGGGTGACTTGTTCTTTCAACCAAACGAGGGCAGCTTATTTCCCAGCCTCCTGCTGTCGGCCTCTGCTCTCCCAAAAAGGACAAGAACCCTTCACACATTCACAATTAGCCGAAGCAAACAGCTCTCTAATTGAAAAGCTTCCACCATAAGGAGCAAGACATGTAGACTTCTTGGGTCTTAGTCAAGATATTTGACTAATTAGATCATTTGCACCACAGATCGCATCACACTGTTGCAGGCTGGGTAAATCACAGACAGTCATACTGAGAGAACATCTGAAGCATCTTTTGCTTCAACTGAGATGGCTTTTAAAGGAGTTTAGATTAAGGATGTTGAGATTAAAAAGTATAAAGATGCTTGCATGGGTGACAGGTTATTTGTTAAAAGTGTCTGTCTGCTTTGCCCTCGGGCATAATTATGCAAGAGAGGGCTGAAAAGGTTATGAGCATTCACTCTCTGGCACATTGAAGATGCCTGCTATCATCACTCTCTTATTTTTGATAATGGCAAATTAAACTTGAAGTAATGAACTTTATTTGCCTTCTAGGCAATTATTTTGCTTTTTACCAGAGGCGGACAGTAGTGAAGTATTTTTACTATACTCAAGTAAATTTTAAAAGTATCTGTAGTTTATCAGAGTGTTTTTCTTTGGAAAACTTTTACTTCGCTACATTCCAAAGCATAATATCATACTTTTTACTGCACTACATTTCATAAATAAAAGTTGTTGTTTGTTTTACCTTTAATACTTAAGAATATTCAAAATGTAGTACTTTCTTGTACTCAAGTAAATCTTTAAAGTACTTTTACTTGAGTAAACATAAGAAAGTAATAGATTTCTAATGTAATTAAGTATTAAATTATATTTAATATGAAACGTAGTGCAGTAAAAAGTACAATATTCTTCGGTAGAAAAGTGCTACCATGTTCCTCTATGGGCACAAGCTTCTAAGCTTTCAAATGTCAGAGAGCTTCACTGTGAATTATGAGTGAATCAAAAACAAACACCAAGGAGATCCTAATGTTGAAGAGATGCCTGAGGGATCACAAAACCGCATTAGGCCTATTACTGTTCCAGTACATCAAACACTCCACTTTTGAGTGGTCCAAATTGTCGGCACCATTTATTGTACAATATCGATCCAGCTCCTGTGAGATACCTTCACAGGAAGATTACAGACCAGCAACCACAATAGCAGAATGGGACCAATACCCTTTAATATCACAATATTGTGCTGAGTGTTACTGGACCTCCAATAAACTGGATTAAAGGATCTGAGGGGAAAAATTTATCTTGCTCTCCGTTGCATCCTAGTCTGGGGTCCTTTAAAGACTTTCTCTGTGACATAACTGTCACTGAAGGACAAAATACTATTCTTGAGACCAGAAAACATCTGTGCATGCATGACTTAAAATACCAAATTTCAGTGATAATATCCACAGAATCCCTCATGTGGCATGGGTGTCACTGTCAGAGCTTTGCACTCTGAAATCAATTTTATAAAGTTGGAAATTACATTCTGGCAGTTTCGATTAATGCCTGAAGGGCGTAAAGACCCCTATCACCTCTCGTCATTGGATAATCCTCTCGGGAGCACACTACACACTCCATAAAGTGCACTCTGTTGACACTGATCATTTACAAGGGCATCTACAATAGCTCTTATTAAACTGCCCCACCGCAACCCTAAGACTGGGCAGAGATCGAACCAAGACTCCCACCTCAGATAAAGTGTAAAATAAGATAAATTAGTTATAAAATCACAATTATAAGAAACAGTTGTGAAATTTAAAGCCGCATTGCAATATTTAGGCCTAATGTCATTGAGAGAAAATTATAAAGTTATATAGTGAGTTATAATGTCGCATATCTGAAATTTAAAAAGATGTTGTGGAGATATAAAATCACAACTGGGAGATAGAAAGTCATATTGCAACAAGTAAAGTCACATTGTGAGAAACAATGTCACAATTGCAAGATTTAAAGTTATATTCTGGAGATATGAAGTCATATATAAAGTCACATTATGAGTTATAAAAACTCAGTTATGAGAAAGAAGCTTTGCAAATTTTAAATTTAACTGTTTAAACTTTCAAATTAAAAACTTTAAAGTAAAATTTTGAGATAAAATCACAATTGAGAGATATACAATTAAATTGTGAGTTATAAAACTGCAGTTATGAGAAACCGTCGTAACTGTGAGATTTAAGGTCACATTGTGGTGATATAAAATCATTGCATAACATCGTCACTGTGAGTTACAAAATTGCAATTATGAGAAAAAATATTGCAACTGCAAGATTTAAAATCCAATTTCTGACGAAATTGTAATTGAGAGATATAAAGTCACATTGTGAGTTATAAAATCACAGTTAATGAGAATAAACATTGCATCTGCGAAATTTAAGGTCACATTGTAAGATAAAATCACAATTAGGAGATAAAATTCCTTTTTTGAGTTAAGTCGCAATTATAAGAAACAAAGTCACATGTCTGAAATTTAAAATCACATTGTGGAGAAAAAAAAGTCATATTTCAACATGTAAAGTCATAAAATAACTGACACAATTGCATATCTTTTTCATACTGTTGCAGGCTGGGTAAATCACAGACAGTCATACTGAGAGAGCATCGGAAGCATATCTTGCTTCAGCTGAAATGGCTTTTAAAGGAGTTTAGATTAAGGATGTTGAGATTAAAATGTATAAAGATGCTTGGGTGACAGGTTATTTGTTAAAAATGTCTGTGTGCCTTCCCCTCTGGCATAATTATGCAAGAGAGGGCTGAAAAGGTTATGAGCATTCACTCTCTGGCACATTGAAGATGCCTGCTATCATCACTCTCTTATTTTTGATAATGGCAAATTAAACTTGAAGTAATGAACTTTATTTGCCTTCTAGGCAATTATTTTGCTTTTTACCAGAGGCGGACAGTAGTGAAGTATTTTTACTATACTCAAGTAAATTTTAAAAGTATCTGTAGTTTATCAGAGTGTTTTTCTTTGGAAAACTTTTACTTCGCTACATTCCAAAGCATAATATCATACTTTTTACTGCACTACATTTCATAAATAAAAGTTGTTGTTTGTTTTACCTTTAATACTTAAGAATATTCAAAATGTAGTACTTTCTTGTACTCAAGTAAATCTTTAAAGTACTTTTACTTGAGTAAACATAAGAAAGTAATAGATTTCTAATGTAATTAAGTATTAAATTATATTTAATATGAAACGTAGTGCAGTAAAAAGTACAATATTCTTCGGTAGAAAAGTGCTACCATGTTCCTCTATGGGCACAAGCTTCTAAGCTTTCAAATGTCAGAGAGCTTCACTGTGAATTATGAGTGAATCAAAAACAAACACCAAGGAGATCCTAATGTTGAAGAGATGCCTGAGGGATCACAAAACTGCTTTAGGCCTATTACTGTTCCAGTACATCAAACACTCCACTTTTGAGTGGTCCAAATTGTCGGCACCATTTATTGTACAATATCGATCCAGCTCCTGTGAGATACCTTCACAGGAAGATTACAGACCAGCAACCACAATAGCAGAATGGGACCAATACCCTTTAATATCACAATATTGTGCTGAGTGTTACTGGACCTCCAATAAACTGGATTAAAGGATCTGAGGGGAAAAATTTATCTTGCTCTCCGTTGCATCCTAGTCTGGGGTCCTTTAAAGACTTTCTCTGTGACATAACTGTCACTGAAGGACAAAATACTATTCTTGAGACCAGAAAACATCTGTGCATGCATGACTTAAAATACCAAATTTCAGTGATAATATCCACAGAATCCCTCATGTGGCATGGGTGTCACTGTCAGAGCTTTGCACTCTGAAATCAATTTTATAAAGTTGGAAATTACATTCTGGCAGTTTCGATTAATGCCTGAAGGGCGTAAAGACCCCTATCACCTCTCGTCATTGGATAATCCTCTCGGGAGCACACTACACACTCCATAAAGTGCACTCTGTTGACACTGATCATTTACAAGGGCATCTACAATAGCTCTTATTAAACTGCCCCACCGCAACCCTAAGACTGGGCAGAGATCGAACCAAGACTCCCACCTCAGATAAAGTGTAAAATAAGATAAATTAGTTATAAAATCACAATTATAAGAAACAGTTGTGAAATTTAAAGCCGCATTGCAATATTTAGGCCTAATGTCATTGAGAGAAAATTATAAAGTTATATAGTGAGTTATAATGTCGCATATCTGAAATTTAAAAAGATGTTGTGGAGATATAAAATCACAACTGGGAGATAGAAAGTCATATTGCAACAAGTAAAGTCACATTGTGAGAAACAATGTCACAATTGCAAGATTTAAAGTTATATTCTGGAGATATGAAGTCATATATAAAGTCACATTATGAGTTATAAAAACTCAGTTATGAGAAAGAAGCTTTGCAAATTTTAAATTTAACTGTTTAAACTTTCAAATTAAAAACTTTAAAGTAAAATTTTGAGATAAAATCACAATTGAGAGATATACAATTAAATTGTGAGTTATAAAACTGCAGTTATGAGAAACCGTCGTAACTGTGAGATTTAAGGTCACATTGTGGTGATATAAAATCATTGCATAACATCGTCACTGTGAGTTACAAAATTGCAATTATGAGAAAAAATATTGCAACTGCAAGATTTAAAATCCAATTTCTGACGAAATTGTAATTGAGAGATATAAAGTCACATTGTGAGTTATAAAATCACAGTTAATGAGAATAAACATTGCATCTGCGAAATTTAAGGTCACATTGTAAGATAAAATCACAATTAGGAGATAAAATTCCTTTTTTGAGTTAAGTCGCAATTATAAGAAACAAAGTCACATGTCTGAAATTTAAAATCACATTGTGGAGAAAAAAAAGTCATATTTCAACATGTAAAGTCATAAAATAACTGACACAATTGCATATCTTTTTCATTTCTTGTACTCTAAGGCCTAAACAGGCTTCTATAGTAATCAGCTGGTATTTTCTAAATAACTGAGTAACATTTAATTGGAGTATATGGTCATTCAAAGTAGTAACACCTATAAACCTATATATTTAACAGCTGAACTGTAGTATAAATCACTGCTGTACAGTTTCATAGTTTCATGGTTAGATTCATGTTGTACAATCCTGACATAAGCCGTTCAGACAGCTGTTGTCATAGTTATTTTGATCCTAGCGTCAGCTCAAGATGCTGAGATCAGGTAAAGTGCCATCAACCTTACCTGTACATGTGGTTTTTACTCTCCCGCTGGATAAAGCAATTTGCTTTCATACACAGTCGTAGCTGATGAGTTAGATGTCATTTTCAGTGCTGCTTTTAGTCCCTGTGGTCTTGGGTTAGAATAGGGCTGTTTTTCACAGGGAGATGTGCTTTGTGATCTGTGCTGTCTCTGGAGATGCATCTGGAGCAGGTTAGAGTGCAGGCTACTGTCACCATCTTCCACCTCACTTCTCTAATACTCACTGGTCTCCAGTGGGGCTGTTTCACCGGAAACAATGGCACATCAATATTTTAGTGCTCTGACAAAAAACAGTCAGCCTGGAGGTTATTATTGTTTGTTGTATTCTGCTGCTTGGAAGAGGGACAAAACTTTGATGCTGTGTGCTTCACTATCATGCATGTTTCTTTACTTCCTTCCTGGTCTTGAATGAATGAGTCAAGTGGGTTAGATTTACAGTACTGCTGGAACTAATGTTTTCCATCAAATATTTTCTGATAAGAAAATGAGGAATTTAAATATCCAGCTTTCAATGGAACACATGTGTGAGGAGCAGTATGCTAATCAATTCTATCTAGCAGAGAAATCTCACACCGATTGGCCAGACATGTGCTGTCTATTAAAGGTCAGGGGAAACATGTTTTCCTGAGTTTCCTCCCATTCTCTCTGGAACACTTCCTTTCTCTTTGGAATATCATGACTGTTAAAGACGACTTTTCTGAATATGTTTGCCAAAGAATGGGGCAGTTCCCCAGACAAAAGCATATGGCCTATAAGAAGAAAAATGACTGATTTTTGCAGATCAGCAATAATAGGCAAACAAAGCTAATTGCATATTAAAACCTGACGCTTGAATATTTTTTTTTTTTTTTTCACGAAAATGTACAGTATCGATATATTATGTAGAGATTGCTGTAAATTACAATAACTTACTGTTCAAATTACAGAAATCGGTTATAGTGTGATTTAAAAAGTTAAAATACTCTATTTTCTATTCCCATTAAATATATATGCATTATATATATTCCTATAAAATTTTATTCTAATTATTTTTTGAATGCTTTAAAACAATAGTCTTTAAATGCTCTCCAAATATTAGTTTAGACCACTGCAACCTTGGCAGCAACATGTACAAATCTCATTTGACTATAAATATTAGGTTGTTAAATTCATCATTGAAGTAAAATATAATTACGACACACCAAGGAAAACAACAACACAACAAGTGAATAAAGATCAACTTGTAATTTTTTTTTTGGAATGGTGCATGTCAAAAACTCCAACTCAAAAACAAAGAAAGACTGTTAATTAGGACCCTAGCCTCTTTTTTGAATAATATGCAAAAAAAAAAAAAGCAAGAAGAAAGCACATTTGAGCTGAAGGGTGGAGCACTCACACAGCAATCAATCAATAATGCATCAAACTTAGTGCAAAGCCCTGAAGACACAAGTGACAAGCTCTCCCCCTAGTTTTACTATGGATGAAATATTGACAGGTTTTAAAGTGACAAAGCATAGAGGTGATTGCTACTTAAAGCGGTCTCAGGCATGTCTGCATCTATTCTGGTCTCTCGTCCACTCATACAAATGCATAGATGGATAAATAAAGAAACACATTGTAATCCATCAGGATTATGGAAAAATTTTAAAGCTCTACCCTGAATGACTCCTTGATCCATGCTTTACTCTTTCCAGGACATAACATGAAAAATAAATGTATTTTGTGGGAATGACTTTACATTTTCAATGTTCAGTTTAAGTTTAAGTGAAAAGTTTTTAAGTTTGTAAGTTGGTGGCTAGAGGTATTCTACATCTGTTTATTCCACTCCATCTATAAAAACACACACTCAGTTTGACACCAACATGGCCTTGATTTTTGATGAAAAAGGATCTACAGCCAAAACCACATTATGTGAGGACATCTATGTCATCTTATACTGGCAAAAAAAATTGATGCTGCTTTCCCATGTTAATGCTTGCTTGATAACACACTTAGGTCTAAAGGCAGATCGTGAAGTGAATCTTAAATGAAATATAATGCAGGGTCATTCATACAGTTTCACATGGCAGTTTCTCTATCTCCAATTCTCTGTTGGAATAATCTGGACAAGTTTAAGGGAAAACGCCTTAAGTGGAAAACAACTGCAGCTGTGGCCCATAAATTTACAAATTCAGCAAATGTCTTCTGTTTTACATTGCAATAGTGGAGTGAAATCACAGCAGGAAATGTTCACATGATATTCTCCACTGCTTTCACATTTATAAGCATTGTTTAATTGCTGTGTTAAGAGATAATTTCTCAGCTCTAGGCAGAAAAATGGGTTAAATCACTTGAAAAAGTAGTTGGCTGGTGCCACTGATATAGTGCATTTTTTGTATTCACAATATAATAAATTTAAAAGGCAGCTGTTTTATACTTCAGTCCCTTTGATGTGCTAAAAGTGTCGATATGAGAGACAATGATATGCTCATTTTCTGGATTTAACACCAGACACATTTTCTTACTTTAGAGTGCCACCTTCTGGTTATACAAGGTAACACTTTCAAAGGAGTTTCAAACGTTCCATTTTCTTGATGTCAAATATCTACAAGACCTCACTATTTCAAAATATTAATTATAATTCATATAGGATTACATATATTACAAAACGCTGTATTTAAAATACTCTGTATGCTTCATACAATTCCATCATTTGCTGGGCTTCATCTTTAAAGAATGACTCATCATTAGAGAATGACAGAAAATTACTTTCTCTAAATTGAACAGACATGATTCAGCATGTGGTCTCTTGGTCAAGGTTGAAAATGAGGTAGCAGGTCTCCAGATGGTCTGTCCCGATTATGTGCTGGAATTGTGGCTGCAGGTCTTCTGGCGTGAGGCCATTTAGAAAATGCCCACTGATTTCCTCATAGACTGAGGCTCCAACATCCTCTATAAATCCAGAAAGTAGAAAAGCATTTACTTGAGTATGCAGAGACACTCGGAGAACCAGATCTGTTGGCAAACAGTATCCAGAACTACTCTGATATCTGCAGATGTATTAGATGATGAAAGACAAAGTCTATGTATGTGTGTGTGTGTGTGTGTGTATATACAGGGGTGCACATACGTTTTTCAGCCTGGTTCTCATATGAGAACCTGGAGATTTGGTTTGGTCCTCACACTGCATATACTGTTACCCATTAAATATAACTATATAAAAAATAAATTAATAAGACTGATAATAATATTGCACTTTATTTTAGTTTTTTGGACCACTGCGGACCACTTATGTGCACCCCTGTATATATATATATAGAGAGAGAGAGAGAGAGAGAGAGAGAGAGAGAGAGAGAGAGATTTTCAATTATTTGAATTATTTTAAATGTTCTGAAACAGTAATGATAGAAATCATGTTCTGCAAATCACTAGATCACTGCAACCTTGATGTAAACACGTAAAAATCTCATTTGATTGTTAAAACTATATTTGAAGCAGATTGGTAAATTCATCATTGATTTAATTAAGACACACCAAGGGAAAAAAACAACAACAAATCAAGTGATAAAAGAAAAAAAAAAGAATCTACTTGTAGTAAAATGTTACATTTGCATGTTTACCCATGTATCTCTCTTTTAACATTTTCATTGTGACAGAGAAACCGCCTTCATCTTTGAGCTCCAGTTCCACATCAAACACGTCATTCTCTGAAACACAGTTCATGGCATCTCTGGCGTAGCTGACCACTTCAACCAGGTCATCATCCTCAGCTTCTTCAAAGTCATCTGGATAGTCAGAGATGTCTTCGTCTTCAAACACAACTGTCAAAAGTGAAGAAAAACACATGTAGAGAATCCTCAAAGGTGTTGGGGAAAAGCCAGGAAAAATAGGAAATCATTCTTAGATCACCATCAGCCTAGGCCTGTTGCCTTGGAGATATAACTCATAATAATAATAATAATAATAAAACAATGGAAAATATTAATATGGTTACATCACACTCTTACCAATAGATTCCTCAAATGCCTCTTCAACCACATTGGCAAGACTGGAGGACTCGTCTTCCCTCGAAACATCCTCTGAGGATGCATAGCTATCATGTTCATCAAAGTCCTCTGAATAATCAGACTCTGTTCCTTCATGGGCCACTTCTTCCTCAGCACTGCATGATGCCTCTGTTTTCAGTGTCTTGTCAGAGACAGCTGAGGCACTATCTGATCTGCTTTCCATCGATGCCATTTCTTCATTAAGATCTTCTTTTGTTTGAGCATTCACCTTTGTAAGTTTGAAGTTTCCCAGACGTTCTTGCATATAGGTCATGCTAAGTATGCTGCTCGCACTCGGTCTATTCTCAGGAACCAAGGACAGCATTTTCTCGATTAATGTATGAATGTCTTCTGAATACCTCTCGGGGATCTCGATGTACTCTCCTTTGATGATCTTGTAAAACAGACTCAGGAGATTTTTAGCTTCAAATGCTGGTTTGAGGGCACAAAGCTCATACAGCCCATATGTCAGATTTAGTGCTGTATGGGACATCCTGACAGAGTTCAGGACTCAGATAACTGGGGGTTCCCACACAGGTGGAGGCCATATCGAGCGTGTGGTTCATAATCTTTGATATTCCAAAATCTCCAAGCTTAATCACACCTCTCTTGGTTAACAGCACATTGGATGGCTTGATATCTCTGTGAAGGATCTTTTCAGAGTGGATATAACTGACGGCCATGACTACTTGCACAAACCAGTCCATAATTTTGCATTCTGCAAAGTATTCCCCACTCTTCTGCTCTTTAATGTGGTCGTCCAGCGTTCCACCATCACAATAATCCATAACAATGTAAATATGCTCATTAGTTGTGTCAAAGAAAGTGTCAATCCATGTTATAATATGAGGATGCTTCAAGCTCCTGAGAATATCTGCCTCTTGCAACACATCTTTGGTCTTTGTTTTTCGGGAACTGTCCACATGTATTCTCTTGACTGCACATCATTTCTTTGTATTGACATGTTTCATTAACATCACCACACCTGCTCCTCCTCTGCCAAGAGTCAGGACTTTATCATATTTCTCCATGACACCATCAAATCACCAAACATCTTCTTTATTCCCTTGCTACTGGCAGGAACATTTCATTTGTCCAGTTAAGAGCTGGATATGATTATGGCCACTTATCTTTTGGATAAGAAATGTCTGTCTAAAGGAAACACCAGATATGTAAGAAATATGCACAAAATCACTTTCACAGACTTTTTCATTAACTGTTCCCTCTATATACACACACACACACACACACACACACACCTTGCTACGTGTAAGTTACTGCGTTAGGCTAGCCGAGACTTGTCATTTGCACTTATATAATGTTGCTCTATTGTTAGTTTTGACTGCTTTTATTGTCCTCATTTGTAAGTCGCTTTGGATAAACGTGTCTGCTAAATGACTAAATGTAAATGTAAATGTAATGTAAATGACTAAATGTAAAGCAAAGAGTTATTATTATATGAGCCTTCAATAAATCAACTTATAAACTGTTTGACTGCCAGGTGAAAAACTTTTTGGAAAGCAAACATCTTTAAAATATTTGTTACCTGTGGGTCATCATGCATTATTGACCAAAACTAGTTTAAATTATGTATTTTTTTTTAAGATAATGCGTCGTTGCAGAAGGCGGCTGTGTTGTCTTCATGTTACTATGGCAACAGTTGCTTCTCAATAAACGGAAATCTGATTCGTTCCGACTCGAGCATTAGCTGCCTAAAGGCGAATTACTTGCTTAATTGAAAGGATGCATGGGTAATTTAAAGCATAAATGCATAAAACCGATAACATTAAACATTTTAATGATTTTTATGCAATAAAATCGATACTTTCCACAAAAGCAGGCTACATAAGAGGGACGGTCATCATAAGGGTTTCATGTTAGGTTGTTCACGAGCATCATTGCTGGGCACATTTGCGCAGAAATGTCATTGACAATTCTACTATTATAATCTGTTTTATTTCAAATTTTAAAAAAAAAATACAGTTGTAATTAAAACATATTAACCCATCTATTGGTCATCACCATAAAAAAATAAAAATAAAAAAATCGATCGTCACTGGAGTGAAAACGGAAACTGTCCATGCCTCTTCAATGTACTCATGCGCGTCCTTTCAACTCATATATGCGCAAAGTTAAAGATAGTCTTAGACAGTTTCTTTGCATCGGTTAAATAGTTGCATTTGCGTGCGTCGTTTAGCACACAACACAGACTGAAATAACGTATACTGTAAAACTGTAGGCTAAAAAAAAGCTGCTGTGTAATTTTCAGTCTAACCGCGTGGGAATCTGTTACTAGCTCTTCTGTGCTAGCTGAGGTGTAACGTTAAGTGGAAACACATCCGACACGAGGAGATAGAAAATGCCACCAAAAGGAAAGGGTGGCAAAGGCGCTAAAGGTAAACAACAAATATATGATGCTTCATGAACAAAATCTAACAAATGACACCATATCGACATTTATAGCATATAATTTGATTGCTGCACTAATATGTATGCTGACATGCTAGCTACCTGGTAGTGTTTATGGTTAACAGATTGTAAACATTGTTACACTCTGCTGTATTTCTGTTGATTTTTTTCTCGTTTTTGTATAGTGTTAATGAAACATTTCAGGCTATTGGATCTTTACTAAATGTGTCAAAGTGTGAATTGCGTGAGGAATGTGGCCAAATGTGGGATTCGCGTAATATGGTTATTTCAAAATGCTTAATAGAGCAAGTGCACATACAAATGGATAGGTATTATCTTAGTTGCATAGTTGTACTTTTAAGATACTTATATACATTTGTATTTGGACGGGCTGCTGCTTCAGGCAGTGGGGACAGTGATAAGAAGGAGAAGGCTCAGAAAGGTGGTACAGCTGTAAAGGTAAACATCTATATACTGTATCTGCATAAAAATGTTACATACAAATACTATAAATGCTAACTGAAATTATATATGTATATGTATGTATGTATGTGTGTGTGTGTGTGTGTGTGTGTGTGTGTGTAACGTATTATAACATTATTTCAGCTAGTTGCCAAAGCAAAAATTCTCATTTTCATTTAGTTTAACTTGATGTACTAAAATAACTCAAACTAAAATACAAATTAATAAAAAATATATAGACCTGTTAAAAAACAAGCAAACATAACAACAAGAACACACAACAAAATTACTAAAACTAAAAATGAAAACATGAAAATAAAAACTATTTAAAACATTTTAATAATAAAAAAAAACTCAGCAGGGGCTGGCACTCTCTCTGGCAGCGGCAGGTTGCAGCGCCACTTCCGGTGGCATCCCTAGATGCCACGGCAGCTGCCGGAGTTCATGGCAGCTGCCACAGTCTTTCTCACCATTTCTGCTGTTTCTCACCCTGTTTTATTTTTAAATAAAAGATTTGATGATGCATATTATATACCGGCAAGCAGATGCGATCAGAAAATGAACCCAATAAGCTAAATTGCATAAGCATTTTCCCATAAAGAACACACATAAGGAGTGCCCAGCTGCCGCTAGACAATATTGTATATACGCACACACGCGCGCACACACAAACATTTATTTAATGTAACACTTTAGTTATTAACTAGTTGTTTGCATATTACTATATTAGCTGTTTATTAGTACTCATAAAGCACATACTAATGCCTTATTGTGCGTGACCATATTCTACATCTTACCCTATACCTGAACAGTAATTAATAGTTTGAGGCAAAAGTCAATAGTTAGTTAATAGTGAGAATTGCACCCAAAACTAAAGTGTGACCATATGTATTTGTGTGTGTGTGTGTATCATGAGACCATTTTAATTGAGACACTTAAGTTTTTATAGATTTTTATCATTGATTGATTTTTTATTTATGATCCTGAAGGATGACTCATTCTTCCTCAAATCTGGTAAAGATTTTGTACTTTGCTTTATCAACCATTTGTCACGATACGCTGTTGAGGAAGCACGCAGGAGACACGAGGAAACGTAAACAGACTTTAATCCAAGGAACACAGGGGAAATCTACACAATGGGCGCTGGAGCAAACACACGCACATAACGAGTAGACCCAACAGAGGAGAAATGCACAGACAAGAACTTAAATGCAAGGGATAATTAACAAACACAGGTGCACAGAATGACTAATTAAACTAAACGAGGACAGGAACATGACCAAATAAGGGAACACAGGAACAAAAACAGGGGCAAAACACAACAAAACAGGTCCATGATCCTGACATATCGCCCCCCTCCCGTCGCGCCGTAGAACAACAGAGTGGGGGCACGGGTGGGAACTTGGGAGGAGGCTCGGGAGGGGGACGGACACCCGGGAGGGGGCCGGCAGACAGAGACAAGGGCGGATCAGATGGAGGGAGGAGCCAGGGAGGAGACAGGAGGGACTTGGAGCAGGAGGAGCCAAGCTGGACCCAGGCCACAGCCATAACGGTGGCACATGGTGGAGCCGATGGAGGGAGGAGCCATGGAGGAGGAATGGCCGCTGACTCCAGGGGGCCGACCAACTGCGGCGGAGGAGCCCTGAGGCGGAGACGGAGAGCCAACGAGCCAGGGGGGTGGCGAGGATCCGGGGGGCCAGGGTGGAGCCGAGGGCTCTGGCAACTGAGCCGGAGATCCGCGGCGGAGCCGGAGCGACTGAGGACCAAGGTGGAGCTGGCGGGAGGAAGGAGCCCAACGGAGCCGGTGGGACGGAGCGACAAGGTGCAGCCGGAGGAGCGGAGTCCTGAGGCGATGGCGGGTCGACGCCCGACCAAGGCGGAGCCGGAGGGACGAGGGAGCCTGGTGGAGCTGGTGGATCGACGGGTGACGGTGGAGGCGAGGGAGCTAGGAGCCGAGGTGGAGCCGCTGGGTCTACGGGCCAAGGCGGAGTCCGGGCCTTAGAGGCTGGAGGCGGAGGAGAGGGATGCTCCAGCCATGGCGACGATGGAGGATGGCAGACCCGCAGAGCTTGCACCATATAGATGGTGGGCTGAGGGCGAGCAGAGGGGCTGCCAGACGACAGCGGTGAAGGAGGCAGGAGCGGGGGGGTGGGCATTCGTGAGCCTCCGGGCTCTCAGGGCTGCCCTCGGGGATCAGAGCCCAGTCCTGGCTGGACTGGGAAACGGGAGCTCCCTCAGGGCTAGGGTAATGGGCTCTCCATCATCGGTGGGCTCGGACTGATGCTTCGCACTGCGGGGAGATGGTGGGCTGGGCACTGGGTCTGGAGTGGATCTGGCGAGATCATCCTCGGGAGGGACGATGAAAGGCGATCCATTTCTCGCCAGAATCCACTCCACAAAGGCAGCGAAATCTGCTCGAGGACCATCTTCGGACGACGGCGCTCTGCACGGAGCGTTCAAACTGGCGTCGTAGAAAGAGCAGAGCGCGTCGCCCAGGTAGCTGGTAAGATGGGCAAGGGCCAGAAACAGTCTGGTATGGACCTCGAGCGATCTCTTCCCCTGCTCCAGTTGACTGTGACTGTGTGGGTTGGGTCTTCTGTCACGATACGCTGTTGAGGAAGCACGCAGGAGACACGAGGAAATGTAAACAGACTTTAATCCAAGGAACACAGGGGAAATCCACACAATGTGCACTGTAGCAAACACATGTACATAACGAGTAGACCCGACAGAGGAGAAATGCACAGACAAGAGCTTAAATGCAAGGGATAATTAACAAACACAGGTGCACAGAATGACTAATTAAACTAAACGAGGACAGGAACATGACCAAATAAGGGCACACAGGAACAAAAACAGGGGCAAAACACAACAAAACAGGTCCATGATCCTGACACCATTTCTGTGCAGAACACCTCATAATCTTTTTTTTTCCCAAATACAAAAGTGAACAGTTCCGCTGGAGAACTTTCTGCCCACGCAGCTTTGTGTAGGGATTTAATTTGGTGCTCATCTGCTTGTTGGTATTTAGTATTAGGGCTGCACGATAAATCAGATGCGATATTTAACGCGCATCTTGTCAGTAAAGCCGTTCTCTAATCAGCGGTAAATAATATCGCATGCGATTTATCGTGCAGCCCTATTTAGTATGCATCATCAATTTTTTATATTAAAAAAAATCCATTTAAATTTCTGTTACCACACCAGTCAGCTGCAGTCCTGGTGTCTCTCAAAAATGTTTTCCTGCTGTGAAAGAAGAAAGCAGGGTGCGAACTACGGGGGAGCTAGGGGGATCTCGGCTCCCCTTAATAAGACATGGGCTCCCCTGAAAACGTGATTTGTGAAATTT
>NW_015554127.1:592670-592788 GCF_001515605.1 Sinocyclocheilus anshuiensis
GTGGGTGGCTGTTTGTTGTTTCACCTATCACACCTATCAAATAAAGTATAATAGGGTAAATCCTGTATAGTGATTTGTCCTATATAGTGCTTGCATAAAGTGCATAAAGCATACACTT
>NW_015554127.1:593740-603604 GCF_001515605.1 Sinocyclocheilus anshuiensis
GTGTGTGTATATATATATATATATATAACATTTCTGTCCCCCTCACTTCTGAAATGATGGCTACGCCCCTGTATATAGTATACACAGTGTAGTTTTTACACAGCAAACAGCAGAAACGGCGAGAAAGACCGTGGCAGCTGCCACGAACTCTGGCAGCTGCCTTTGACTCCTTGCAAAAAGTGTGGCAGCTGATACATAAAAATGTATAATAATAATAATACAATTGTGGGAACTTTGCATCATCATTTAAAAAAAACACCACCGCACGCCACGAGAACAGTGTAGTTTTTACCGAACAAACAGCAGAAACGGCGAGAAAGACCGTGCCAGAGGAAATTTTTTTGCTCTTGCTCTCTCAAAAACTATAGTAGTGACATAATGATAGTAAAATAACACTGGTATACTGTTAATTTCAGATGTTTCCACAAACACCAATTTTAGCATTTAACGTTTTTTGAATAACGTTCTAAGTTCCTATGAATTATTCTAAGTTCCTATGAATATACATTTATATGATGATATGAATATTAAATTGTTGATATGCATGGATTTGTAAATGTACTTCAGAAATGTTCATTTATAAATAGTGGTCGACCGATATATCGCCAGGGCCGATATATCGGCCGATATTTGGCATTTTTCAAATATCGGCATTGGCCGATAAGTTTTTCTGTTTGGCTGATGCGTTCGAGGCGGGACTTTTATTTTGACGGCGCTGAGAATGGCAGCGCCTGTGCGAGCACACAGTGCTCACATTCTCCCTCTTGTTCGCTGTTGTTCTGTCTAATATGGATAGAAGTCTGTCTAATAATCAAATAGAATGGTTAAACAAAGGAATTAAAAGGTATACAAAAAGTATTATAACGATTGCTTTTATATTATTAGTAATAGAAAGGCAAACATTATAATACTTTCTTTCTTGAACACTTTATGCATTTTCCCACTGCCATATTCATGTAATTTCCACTGTGTGCTGTATGTAAAATGATTGTTACCTTGGATTTATTTGAAAAAATATGATTCCCAATGCACACTTTGTCATCTAAAGTATAAGTATGTTTATTTAACAGAATTATTTTTTAATCCATTTTCAAATGATTTCAAATTTCTTAAATATTAAATTAAGTACAATTATATCGGCTTTAAATACAATGGCCATCGGCCACCCTGCTTTTCAAGATATCAGCATCGGCATCGGCTGTCAAAAAACCAATATCGGTCTACACAAAACCAATAAAACCCATTACAAACGAGGCATTTTTTGCATCCAGTGGGGACGCCACCCTGCTTTCCAAGATATCGGCATCGGCTGTCAAAAAACCAATATCGGTCGACCACTATTTATAAATATTACATAATATTACAAAAATTACATAATATATAAATTATATATATATATATACACATACATAATATAGATATATAGGTATTAATATATGAAATTAGATTAACTTTTTCACATTTTTGCTTTAAATGTTTCCATCTGTTGTGTGTTTTCTGATCTAGTGCAGTTTAAATTAATGATGTGAAGTCACATTGTGACTATTGCCACTGCCAAACTGCCATTCAAACGAATGACAGTTTTAATGATTATGTATCTTTTTTTTTTTTTTTTTTTTTTTTTTTGTTTGTGAAGCAGCAGGTTTATTGTGTCTGGCCCATTTTCTCAATCTAATCTCTCTGCTCCATCTGGGAAGTACTTAAAGGAATAGTTCTCTCAAAGTTTCTGTCGTTTACTCGCCCTCATGTTTTTCCAAAACCGTAGGAGTCTTTTTCTTACTTTTAACACAAAAGGAGAGGGATGATGTTACGGATCAGCGGTGCGTTTCCCAAAAGCGTTATTAGCTAACTATGGTGGTAATTTCAATTGAACTCTATTGGTAACGACGGAACTTGTGACCATTTTTTTTTTTGAGAAATTATGTATTTTTTTTTTTTTTTTTTGTCTATTTTCTGATAGGTTCGGCATATTCTGTGTGAAAAGCATGGCAAGTGTATGGAAGCAATGGAGAAACTCAAGTCTGGCATGCGCTTCAGTGAGGTGGCAGCACAATACAGTGAGGACAAAGCCAGACATGGAGTAAGACATTTTCCATGTATATAAACAGTGGATTAGTATTAGTAACAGTAATGTGACACTTGCATGATGTGGAAAGAGTTAAAAAAATAAATAAATCCTGTAGCTCCTATGGGTACTATTTGTTTTTTACCAGCAGATGGCATTCAATGCACTATCCGTGTTGGAAAATTGCTCAAAATCTAATGTGCATAGAATACTGAACACATATTATTGTTATTATTATTATTATTATTATTATAACACTAATGTACAGCCTTTCTGTATAATTTCTGTATCAATCTGTTTAAAATAAGTTATATGAAAGAATATGTTTCATAAAAGAGCTTTACCGGGTTCCATTAATCAAAGAGCTCTGGGTGAAATTGAAGGTGTTTCATTTATTAAAACAAGCCGTTTCCACAGTGATGGACTGAAAACGCATAGCTGCGTCTCAAATCCTAGAGCCGAGATGGCATTTTGAACATCATGCGATCATGCCCAAAATGTATGCAAATATATTTTATATATCTTAGAGGTAGGTTTTGAGTCATAGTTTTTATTATCGAAAATTATTAGATAAAGTCCCTTTTATTAATGTTTTCTGATATTTCTAACTTTATCATAACATTTGAATTGTGTATCGAGGTAGAAAACTAATACACCTGGAAAAAGCTGGTGCCTACTTTTAGAACTGCATATACCTTTAATTTTACAATTTTGATCAAAGTATGTTTTAGTACTACTCTGTAATTTGTTATTCAAATTATATACTTTTTTTTTGTAAGTATCAAGACAACCTTAACGACGGCTTGTATAGTTTAAAGCTTTGATTTGTATACAGGGTGACCTTGGCTGGATGACAAGAGGATCAATGGTGGGACCATTTCAGGATGCAGCATTTGCACTACCCATCAGCACTATGGACAAACCTGTATACACCGATCCTCCTGTGAAAACAAAGTTCGGTTACCACATCATCATGGTTGAAGGCAAAAAGTAAATGGACTGAACAGCTTTTGCATTTGATTAATCTACAACACAGCATTTTGCAGTCATGGATATTGGTTTTTTTTAATATGACCATGTGAATAGCAGCCAATAAAATTTATCTTAATGAGCAAACTGTTTTGATTAATGTTTTTTTTCCTCACAAATTTTGTTGTAGCATCATATTTGGGGAAGTCGTGGCCTAATGGTTAGAGAGTCGGACTCGTAACCCAAAGGTTGCGGGTTCGAGTCTCGTACAGGCAGGGATTGTAGGTGGGGGGAGTGAATGTACAGCGCTCTCTCCCACCTTCAATACCACGACTGAGGTGCCCTTGAGCAAGGCACCGAACCCCAACTGCTCCCCGGGCGCCGCAGCATAAATGGCTGCCCGCTGCTCCGGGTGTGTGTTCACGGTGTGTGTGTTCACTGCTGTGTGTGTGCACTTAGGATGGGTTAAATGCAGAGCACTAATTCCAAGTATGGGTAACCATACTTGGCCACATGTCACGTCACGAATATTTCCAATAAGTCTTACTGATGCTGTACTGCATAAGTATATTTTTTTAAACTACAGAACAAGAATATTATATTAATATTACATCCTGAATTATATTACTACCCTGAAACACCCAATACATGCTCCTACTTCACAGTCTCTAGATTCTAGATTTGGATTTTACAATTAGCTTTTTACCATTATTTGCTTATTATATATTTGTTTATGATACTACAGAACATGAAATGTGTGTGTTATTGCTAATATTATCACTAGAACTATTATTGTCGTGACCTGAAGTGCACTGGCAGTAACAGGAAGTCGCTTTTGCTTCATTGTCTAGACTACTATTGGCTGAAAAATATGGAGTCAGATGACGCAATATTTCCGGGTGTGACAGCACGAGCTGGAGGTAACTGTCGGTCATTGCGCTCGGCAGCGAGAGACTCGAGCACCCGATCCGGCTGTGAAGGTAAGAGACTAGAAGCCGGAAAGATTTAACCGGCATCGTTTTCTAGCCAGCTACTCCTACATTACTGTAATCTCTCACCTCAGTGATGCTTAACGAGGGGATTGTTTTTCATTTTTTTCTTGTTTACTGCGACAACTTTATAGATGGCTGAAAGAGATAAAGGGAACGCTAGCTGGCTAACAGCAGGCTGTTTCATCACATCTGAATATTACACGTCATTACTTGGTCTGAATGAAGCTTAAAGTGTGTAAATATTGTTTTAATACATGATGAGTTAATGTGATGGAAAAGCATGTCTTGGCTGTGATGATGATGATGCTGCGTTTGACGTTTCGCGTCCGACGAAGAGCGCCCTCATCTTCATCATCATCTTCATCACATTCACATTCCACGGTGATGGACTGAACACGTGTAGCTGCGTCTCAAGTCCACAATTTTATAGTTTTTATTATCGAAAATTATTAGATCAAGTCCCCTTTATTCATGTTTTCTGACATGTCTAACTTTATCTGACCTTTAAATCCTTTAAAACTACATGTTACAGAAAGTTAGACTTTCTAAAGTGGAACTGACATGACAACATCATCAGTGGGTTATGTTAATATTTGTATAAGAACTGTAATCACAGCCACTCAATAGCATTATTGATGTGTACTTTGAAAGTGTACGTTCAGGTCAACCTGACACAAGGTGTTGTCCTTTTAGTAAACAGAGGTCAGTTTGTAAAAGATGATGATAAATGCTACAAAGATAATAGGATCTGATCCAGGATCCAATCAATCTATTCCAGTCCGCTGTGTGTCCACCTGCTGAAGATCTGACCCGTGAGTGGGGTGAGCTGGAGGGATTGATATCATTGGCTGTCTTCTCAACTGACCACTCTAACCAGGCTTTAGGGTTCACATTGAATATAACCTTTGTACAGGGCAGAAACATTTGTTTCTTCGTAAGTTAATTTGTTATTAGGTAATGTAATTACCTTTGGAAGAGCAAGGGTAGAGCTTTCATTAATTCGATATTCCTAGAGTAAAGGTATGTGAATGAAAGTATATGACATTTAATTGTAGATACTCATTTTTTCCTGTTTTTACATTAGATGATGCTAAGGGTAATGTTTTTTAATTAACACTGTTAAATGCTCATTTTAGCAAATATTCATTTTACATATTGTATATTATAGTAGTGATGTCTAAATTCATTTATAGCATTTCAAATTTTAGTTGATTTGAGTTTTTATACCAAAAAATGTTATGAATATCAACAATTTATTGATTATTTACCGTAACATAAAAATTATTATAGACTTATTGCCAGAATTTTAAAAACGGTGGATCCGTAATATGCGTTATATTTGTATCAGCTTTGTCCAGTAAAGTTGGTGGTCTTTCTTACACTTATAATTTAATAACGGTGTTAAATGTTATATTTAGCAAATCACAAAATGAATAACTATGTGAAACGTTAAAATCTTGATGTCTACATTCACTACTAGCATTTAAAAACGGTTTCTTTTTTAGTGTTTTTGTTTAGACAAAAAAGTTCAGAATTTATATTTTGGCCTCTAAAAAAGCACTAGTTGACCAGTAGGTGGTCTTTCTTATATTAGAATAGCAGACTTTTGTTTTGCCCAATCCGTGAACTTCATATCAGGGTGTGGATTGTGTCAACATCACATGCCATTTCGCCAGAGCTGATCACGACTTGATCTATTGAACTATTGTCAGCATAAACAAACAAGAGGGATTACTAACTGCCATAGTAAGAGGGATTTGGTTATCTGCTGTTATTGAGTGTCTGCCTGAGTCAGTGGACTATGTCTTACATTAACCTTCTGCCTTTAGCTCATACTTTTGCAACAGGCCCCTGCAGTTGGTCACACTCGTCATCACCGTCAGTAAGGACTCATGTTTAGAGGGATCCATTTTCATAGACAATGCACAGCTTGGCAGCACAGTAACAGGACGATGCAAACCTATGTAAATTGTGTACAGGTTGTAACAGAAGTGTTAAGGTGATGTTGTTCCTGTTGTATCCATTTATGGGCAACTCATTTCTACTTCCTTAATCTGACACCAGTCATGTGATCAAGAGATGACCTTTATCTTCATGACTCTTGAAATAAAGTTATCTTAAGCCAGAGGTCACTTACGTGGCTAATGACGGAGATAAAGTCTTTCTGCTAAACTCAATGAAACAGATTTCTGTTAATTATTTTGGGTGTTTCCTTGAAATCTAACCCATGGCCTTGGCATTGCAGCAACTGGAACAGTAGATAAAACAAGTGTCAAGTTTCTTCTATAACATTAATAGATGTGTGGTAATATCATGTAATTGTTTTGTTCATCAGTCCACCCTGTCTTTAGGCTAGGGCAACCTCCGCAGGATGTTTGTGACTTTATACTAGTCGTTAAATCAGAACCAGAGAAACACTATTCACTGGCCAGGTATGTGTCTTTTCTGTGGCACATGTGACCATCCTCTAATAAGCCTCGCTTGTCTCATTAAAGCAGCTGAATGAATACAGACTGTTCCGCTTGAAGCCTCAAACATGTTTTTCTCATAGAAATGTCTCGTAGGTTTGTGTTTTAGATGAGTACACTTGAATAACATGCATTCCCTTTGATTGTGATTTCATCAGGTTGCACATTTTGGAGCCACATATTGGACTCTTTCCTTATCTTTCTGAACTTCGATCCTGGGATCCTCAGTTGGACACAGGGCAACAACAAACTTGCTCTGTTTCAGGCTTGGCCTGATCCCTTCATCTTTCAGTCCCCTTCAGCTTCTCAGCAGACGTGCGTCTGAACATGGACCTGAGTGCCGTTCTCTTGTTCCCAGTGCATGCAGTAGTATGGCTCTACTCCCTCTTGAGCTTTCTACCATGGTACTTCCTGACTGGAGCCCAGAAAAAGAAAGCCCTGGCAAAGAGAGTCAAATCCAGGTCAACCACCGGTCAGGCTGAAGGGCCGTATCGATCCGTGGATCACTTCGACTCCCTGGTCACGAAGGACTTTCCTGGAAAAGACACCCTAGATAAGCTGTTTGACTATGCGGTGGAGCGTTTCGGAAAAGCGGACTGCCTGGGAACTAGAGAAGTTCTGAGCGAAGAAAATGAGACTCAGCCGAATGGGAAGGTCTTCAAAAAGGTACATCCTCTTCGGACATATTCTGTACGGCTGTGATCACAATGCAAGCCAAAGTGTGTAATTCTAATTTTCTGCTTTAATCCAATTCATTTAGTGAGGTTGTTCACATGACCTTTGTAATTTAGCTTATATCATGCGCTGGTCTAAACAAGTGACTCTCCTAAATTGGCCTGTGTGCATAAAGTATGATAAATGTGCCCAACTGTTTAAAGGTTTGGGGTCGTAAGATTTTTTTGTTTCTTAAAAGAAGTCTTTTACTCTAACCAAAGCAGCATTTATTTAATACAAATACAGTAAAACGGTAAAATAGTGAAATATTACAATTTGAAATAACTGTTTTCTATTTTATTATATTTTAAAATGTAATTTATTCCTGTGATCAAAGCTGCATTTTCAGCATCATTACTCCAGTCTTCAGTGTCACATGATCCTCCAGAAATCATTTTAATATGCTGATTTGCTGCTCAATAATATTTTTTTCTTTATTTGAAATGGAAATCTTTTGTAATAATGTAATGTAAAAGTCTTTATTGTGATGTTTGATCAATTTAATACTGTAGTCATTTCTTTCTAAATGAATCTTACTGACACCAAACTTTTAAAAGGTAGTGTAAATATTCCTTTGAATACAATTTTATTTTGAACATTATATTTATATATATTCATACATTTATAAATGTTAGTTTATACATATTTATATATCATAATGTATTATGTGAAATTAAAATAACATTTTCATATTAAAAACTAATTTACATTTTACCATAGCTTGTATTTATGGTTCACAAGAAAGGTAAATCAATTATAGAAATCAGGTTAAATTGACTTACAAATCACATAATTCCTACCCGAGGCCACAGTGAAGTTACGTTGGACTCTGAGAATGTCTGACACATATATATTTGGGGACTGGAAATATAGAGATTAATTGAAAATGTCAGATTCAGTATTCATTTTGCTGTTTACACTGTCATCCAACATTTTGGTCACATTCAGATGCAATGTGTATTTTGCCAAAATTACCATTTGTTGAGAAGAGGGGAAAAACTCCAGGTTGAAGTATTTTTTAATATGAAGGTGTTTGATGGTTTTGTCTTGGCAGTTAATTCTAGGCAATTATAAATGGGTATCCTATGAGGAGATGGACATTCAGGTCAGTCAGTTTGGGAGTGGACTGTCAGCACTAGGCCAACAGCCAAAAAACACCATCGCTATTTTCTGTGAGACAAGGGCAGAGTGGATGATCACGGCTCAGACCTGCTTTAGACGCAATTTCCCATGTAAGGAAACAGATTATTTTTTACTCTTACTTACCACACTATCTCTTTTTTTTCCACTAAGGAAAAATGATTTCAAATGAGTCATAGGTTTTATCCCTTAATGCTTTAATGTGATGACACATAGATGTACTGTGACATCTCAAGATTGAATTAATGTCTTCGTCTTTATCTTCTTTTGTTAATTTCCGTTTCTTGTGGGTTTTTGTAGTGGTTACCTTTTATGCAACTCTAGGAGAAGAGGCAGTGGCTTTCGGATTGAATGAGTGTGGAGTTACACACCTGGTCACCAGCGTGGAACTGCTGGAAACCAAACTGAAGGTGAGCCAAAGACCGCAATGTAACAGTGATGTGTTTCCTGCACTACTGTTACTACAGATTCACAGCAAAATAATATATATTACTCGAGTTGAATGGGTTAAAATGACTGGGTATCATGACTCAATGCCAAATTAGCATGTTTTCCAGTTCCATTGTATTTGCTAGCTGCACTCAAAAATCAGTGTAGTCCATATCACAAACAATCAAATGACCAGTGCTTTTAAACAGTTACAAAATAGGACTCAGGAACTCATGAGTTATTAGTTTGAATCACATAATGAACAGTTGAACAGAACTCACTCTGACACACATGTTTGACTCAGTTAATAACTTCAGTTAGAAAAGGGTTTAACAGGAACACCAAGTCGGGCCTGTACTGTCGTTCAAATTTTTCCAGTGGGCCACCAACATCATAAGACATTGATATTTGGTTGGCTATAAGTGACCAAAATTCAATGTCAGGACAAGTTCTAATGCCAATGTTAACTTGACATAAAATCTGACGAAAGCTGGTGTGGTATTAAAAGTAACCGAAATTAATGCCAGCAACATACTGATGTCATAATGCTAACTTCCACACAGCTTTAATTTATAACATCATTAGACGTTGATATTTTGTTGGTTTTAAGTAGGGATGCACCGATACTGGTATTGGTATCGGGCCGATACTGGTCTCCTGTACTCGTTAAAATGCCCCAATACCAAACGCCGATACCACACAGCATGTGATAAGCGCAATATTCAAACAACGAAACACCAACAACAGACAGCAGAAAGAAGTTAAGGATGTCTACGAAGTATATGTATGCAATGAATACAATGTTAAACTTTCAGGATTAACGCCTGTATAGCTGATGTGCGCGAGCTGATAAACAAAGCACGCTGAGTGGATTGAGCGCGCGGCGGAGCAGATGCGCGAGCTTGTCGAATGAATATATCTTTCTCACAGACAAGTGAAAGTAACAAAAACTTGTAAAATACATTTTAATGCGCAAAATTAAGTGTGAAAATAACCGAAGGATATAAGGATATATCTGGAGACCAGATATAATTTTTGATATTTTTTTTTTACTAGTGGGTGCAGGACACTATAGTTCATTTATATA
>NW_015554127.1:613140-615365 GCF_001515605.1 Sinocyclocheilus anshuiensis
GAAGTTAACCAGCTAACATTATACATACTCTTTTGGTTTCTGTACCCAATATTTAAAACATTTACAAATGCAATAAAAATATCGGTATCGGTACTCCGTATCGGCAAGTACCAAAATTAAAAGTATCGGTATCGGGCGAGTACTGGAAAAAGTGGTATCAGTGCATCCCTAGTTTTAAGTCATGGATGTAACAAAAATCAAACGTCTGTCTAATGTTGGGTTTGGATGTCAATCCAATTTTTCATTTTTCAAACCAAAATTTAACTTGACGTCCGGTGTCACCTGGGTTCACTATTTATATTTTTCATTAAATGTTCTGTTTCCATAACAACTGTTATTTCCATACAGGGTGTTCTTCCTCAAATCCCCAATCTGAGGCACATCATCTATGTGGACAGGAAAAGCATCAGCTCAGCAGGATATCCACAGGGTATCCAGATCCACAGCATGCACTCTGTGCAAGAGCTGGGAGCCAAGCCAGAAAACTGTAAGAAAGGGCACCAACTTTACGGTTGACATTTTATTTATACGCTAATTGACCTTTTCAGTGATTGGCTGTAGTTTACCCACAGTTCACCCATACAATATTGATTTGAATAGAGATTTGCACTGTAATAGATTAATCTCTATCACTAGAGGAGAAAACAATGTGCGCTTTGTGTTGCAGTGAGCCGACCCATAGTGAAGCCCATCTCATCAGACCTCGCTGTTATTATGTACACAAGCGGCTCCACCGGTAGACCTAAAGGGGTGATGATCATTCACAGTAACCTGATCGGGGGCATGGCAGGCCAGTGCGAGAGGATACCTGGATTAGGGTGTGTATAAATATCGATAGAGTGCCACAGTGGCCACCCACTTTTTTTCAGCAGCCTTAGTTCCGGAAGTGTTTTTCCCATTTATTTTTTTACCATAGTGATTTTAAAATAGCCTTTGTTATAGAGTTATAAGTCATGAACCAAACCAACAAGCTATGTGGTGAATCACAAGTCGGGAAGTTGTGGCTTAATGGGGAAGTCGTGGCCTAATGGTTAGAGAGTCGGACTCATAACCCAAAGGTTGTGGGTTCGAGTCTCGTACCGGCAGGGATTGTAGGTGGGGGGAGTGAATGTACAGCGCTCTCTCCCACCTTCAATACCACGACTGAGGTGCCCTTGAGCAAGGCACCAAACCCCCAACTGCTCCCCGGGCGCCGCAGCATAAATGGCTGCCCACTGCTCCGGGTGTGTGTTCACGGTTTGTGTGTGTTCACTGCTGTGTGTGTGCACTTTGGATGGGTAAATGCAGAGCACTAATTCCGAGTATGGGTCACCATACTTGGCCACATGTCACGTCACTTTCACTGTCACTTTCACAATATTATACACTTTGATTTGAAGCAAAACAGTATTTGAAAACCATCCAGAAAGACTGTGTATTTAACAGCTTTAATAAGGGAAAGAACTACAATCCCATAAAGCATTGCCAATCCAATTATATCAGGGATGGGCAACTTTGATAGTGACGGCCAGCATTTTTTCTTCTTTATATTAAGGGACCAGATTACTAATCCACGTCCACACACGTTTTACACCATTTTACTTAATTTCCTTTTTATTGAAGGAAATTAAAGTATAACTAACGTAATTTGTTTTTAAAGGTTTTATTTACTATAAAACTTGTGTAGTTATGCTAATTCAGAAGGAAACCTTTGTTGTCAGTGGACAGAAATATTACCCCAACAAGCCAACATCTCAATTGCATTGTCTGTAAATTTGCAACAAACAAATGTACAGAGGTCCTTTTTTTATTAGTTCAAATCTTCACATTTCAGCCTTTAAACAATTTTTAAGAAAAGGGATTAGTCAAAAGTATCAATTATTATATTAATTTAGACAATTATCAATTAATTATATTAAATAAAAATATAAATATATCTTAGTATCTTAATTGTTTAAATTTTTATAATGCATTAGCTTTTTGTCGATCCACTGGTTCACATTTAAAAATATGTAGCAAAAATAGCAGATGGGCTTATTGAGAAATCAAATTCGTTCTCTGCCAGCAGGTGTCACTTTCGGAACTGCAGAAATAGTGGTTTCCCCGGTAACCGCAGTACACAAAGCTGACGTGCAGCGCTCAAGTTTATTCAGTGAAATCATAAAGTTTAATCCATATTGCAATTCTTGTCTTTCCGTCCCCAAAGACCTCTTATAATTTAGACTTTTTGTACCATTTAAGAGTTT
>NW_015554127.1:615863-629195 GCF_001515605.1 Sinocyclocheilus anshuiensis
CTAATATGATCCAGCGGGCCGTACTAAAAGACACTGCCAGTGTCCGCCAGTTGCCCATCACTGAATTATATATACTGTGTGTGTGTGTGTGTGTGTGTGTGTGTGTGTACTGTGTATGTGTGTGTTTAGATCAGTTTGTTTATTTTTGATTCTCTGATTGGTGGAGCTTCTCTGCAGAATCATGGGTAATGTAGTTTTTCATTAGGGAATTCACATTTCAACATAATTATTAAAAATGAACTTGAAATAATGTAGGCTGATGGCTTCAACAAAAGCATATACTATTGATTAACAACCTTGTAGCTCACAGTAGGTCTGTGTTTAATGGTTTAAAAGTTACTGTTAAAAATCAGTTCCGCAGTGGAGAAAATTAATGGGATTTTTACTTCTGGAACCTGATTGTTGCACTCAATTAAAGCAACAGTGCCTGACTGAAATGCATATTAGTTTTGCTTTAATATGCACGTATGCTTCCACAGATCAAAGGATACATATATCGCCTATCTGCCTCTTGCTCATGTGCTGGAAATGACGGCTGAGATCTCATGTGTGACGTACGGCTGCAGGATCGGCTATTCCTCACCACAAACACTGTCTGATCAGGTACTGCACCTCAATTTATTACTGGATCAGATAAATATAGTCACACATTTACACAGATTTGTGAGGTTTTTACACAATGGAATGATATTAATCTCCATTGATGAATGGTTTGTTTTTGCTTTGTAGTCAACCAAAATTAAGAGGGGAAGTAAAGGTGACTGCACCATGCTGAAACCTTCTCTAATGGCTGCCGTACCTGTAAGTCAGACTCCTCGAAACATTTTCATCTTGTTTCATTCACATCAGTCATGTTAAAATCTCACACCCCTGTTGTCAGGAAATAATGGACCGGATCAATAAGAACGTCATGAGTAAAGTGCAGGAGATGAACTGCGTGCAGAGAACCCTGTTCAAACTGGCCTACGACTACAAGCTCAAGCAGATCAAGAAGGGTTATGATGCGCCCCTGTGCAATATGTAAGATAAGATTAAAACAGGCCTTCAGTTAATCACATTTGCTCTTGCTAATGACTCTGGAGTTTTAATCGCCTTTGTTCCCTCATGTGTTCAGTTTGTTTAAGAAAGTCAGAGCCCTGCTGGGTGGAAACGTGCGGATGATGCTGTCCGGAGGAGCCCCTCTGTCTCCCGCCACTCAGCGCTCCATGAACATCTGCTTCCTTTTATTACATCTGCTTTTGTCTTCTATGGAAGAAAAAGTATCCGCATACAGATTTGAAACGACGTGAGGTTGAGTAAGAAGTGTCGTTTTCGGAGGAACTATTCCTTTAACTTGAAAAAAATTCAAACAGTTACAGCTGCCGTGATTCTCCTAATACTTCAGGTGGCTATAAGAAGCATGACAAGCCCCATCCACGTGGTGAGATCCTCATCGGAGGTCCTAATGTGACCATGGGCTACTACAGGAGTGAAGGCTGTATCAATGAGGACTTCTTTGTGGATGAGAACGGCCAGCAGTGGTTCTGCACTGGTGATATTGGAGAGATGCACCCTGACGGCTGTCTTCAGATTGTCGGTATGTTTACATTCAGCATCATAATGAAGTCTTGTTACTTGTTTTAGTTAAAATCATACATTTATGATAACTGTCTGTCTGTATTATTCACATCTGTTTATTATATGTATGTAATGCCTAGATCGCAAGAAGGACCTTGTGAAACTTCAAGCTGGGGAGTACGTCTCTTTAGGCAAAGTTGAGTCAGCTCTGAAGAACTGCTCTCTCATTGACAACATCTGCGCTTATGCAAACAGGTTCGTGTGCTCGGCTTTGTCTGACACATATGGGATGTTACTGACCCTAACAAAGAGTCCTCTCTTTAGAACAGCAGACGTACTGTATACAGACCTCTTTTCTCTCTCTCTGTGCCCACCAGTGACCAGAACTACGTTATCAGCTTCATTGTTCCTAATCAGAAGAAGCTGACAGCTCTTGCCAGTCAGAAGGGCATTGAAGGCACGTGGGAAGAGATTTGCAACCAGCCGATTATGGAAAGGGAAGTTCTGAGAGAAATTAAAGAAGTTGCAACTTCAAGTGAGTATAACTTACAGTATTTATAGCAGCAAGGTATGTTGGTGAAAAAGTGCAGACACTGTATCAAGAAATTCACTGATCTAATTAAGACAAGACCCCTGAAGGCCTGCTTAACAAAACGGTTGAATTTTTGGCAAGAAAAACATGCACAAAAATGATTATTTTTTTCATTCAGAGGCTATTCTATTTTTATTTTTATATTATTAAAAAACTTGATTCAGAGACCATGATACAAAATGTATGATACATCATGATTTTTTTTGTTTGTTTTTTTTTTTTGTTTAGTCATCAGACCTTGTGCACACTTGACATTGACTTCACTCAACTTCAGCATACACTACTATATAAAAGTTTGGGTTCAGAAAGATTTATTTTTTTTTTTTAGGAAATTAATACTTTTATTCAGTAAGGACCATTAAAATTATCATAAGTAACAGTAAAGACATTTATAATGTTAAAAATAGTATTATTTTATTATCATTGAGATTATAGTATTACTATAGTTTTTATTAATATTTTGTATTATGTATTTATTTATTTTAATTTCTGTTTTATTTAGTGCAGTCAAACGATTAATCGCAATTAATCGCATCCAAAATAAAAGTTTTTGTTTACATAATATATATGTGTGTGTGTGTGTTTATTATGTATATATAAATACACACACATGCATGTATATATTTAAGAAAAATTTTATGTTTATATATTAAATATATTTATATATATAATATAAATTATATGAATATAAAATGTATACATATAAATGCATGTAAATATTTTCAAAATATACTGTATGTGTGTGTATTTATATTTACATAATAAATACACATATATATTATGTAAACAAAAACTTTTATTTTGGATGCAATTAATCGCGATTAATCATTTGACAGCACTAGTTTTATTTAAGCAATTCCATTTTTTTTATTTTTTTTTTTATTCATGCATCAGTTATTTTAGTACACCAATTTAAACTAAACTAAAATTAGAAATGTTGCCTGGGCAAATAGCTGAAATAAAATATATCTTTTTTTTATATTAAAAATATTAAGCAGCACAACTGTTTTCAACCTTGTTAAAAACAAATGCTTCCTGAGCAGCAAATCAGCATATTAGAATGATTTCTGAAGGATCACGTGACACTGAAGACTGGAGTAATGATGTTGAAAATTCAGCTGTGCATCATACAAATAAGTTACATTTTATATTCTATTTAAATAGAAAACTGTTCGTTTTACATTGTAATATTTCACAGTATTACAGTTTTACTGTATTTTTGATCAAATACATGCAGCCTTGGTGAACATAAGAGACTTTGTGGACTCAAAGCATGTCTTCTAATCGCCTTCCCATCATTCTAGTTAAACTCCAGCGCTTTGAAATACCAGTTATGATCCATCTGAGTCCGGAGCCTTGGACCCCTGAAACGGGCCTGGTGACGGACGCATTCAAACTGAAGAGGAAGGAACTGAAGAACCACTATCTCAACGACATCGAAAGAATGTATGGCCACAAGTAGGACCTCTATCACAGCCAAAGACATCTTCATCAGCTCCTCACCGTGCAACATTACTGTTTATCAATAAATGTTAAATACTTTTTGCCACAAATACTTCACCACTGCCCATTGCTTAGTGATGTGCACAAATTTTCAAAGATGAACAATGTTGATAAGCCGTTGGTCTGTGTATTTTTGTTCCTGAGCTTTGTGGGCTTTTCATTCAGAGCTCTGTAGTCTCTCTGCTGTGAAATAGTTTACAAGTAAGTCGTAGCTGATTAGCTTGAGAACTGTTGGGTAAAGGACAATATGTATCTTATCCAACATTAAGTATCCACTCATTTCTAATGTTAGTATACAAAAGGAGTCTCTTGTAAAAAGGATTTCTTCCATACAACAGCGATACACTGCCATCACATTGTGCTTTCTTTTTTTGAACATGTGTGAACGCTTCTTTGTAAAATTGTTCACTTGTTTGGTTTAATAGAATTTGAAAACACAAAAACTGCTAGCTGAGGCGACGTCATTGCACTGCAGAACTCCGCCTCCTTGTAGAGATGAGTAATATACAGTGAC
Organism: Sinocyclocheilus anshuiensis; assembly: GCF_001515605.1. Classification (NCBI taxonomy): domain Eukaryota; kingdom Metazoa; phylum Chordata; class Actinopteri; order Cypriniformes; family Cyprinidae; genus Sinocyclocheilus; species Sinocyclocheilus anshuiensis. The sequence continues at coordinate 620,030 of NW_015554127.1, forward strand.
GTTTCTGTGCCTTCTGATTGGTTACTATTTATACGTCGATTCCCTATTGGCTGAAAATTAGAATTCAATTCCCTTGCTTCATTCATGTTCGTGCCTTTATAACGGTTACAAACCATGTTCTTTAATTTACTTGAGATTTGTTTTTTTTTTGGTTGTGGAAATTTGTCACCGAATTACAATGTTTTGAGTACTAATTGACATCATATAGTAGTAAATATGTGTTCATGGATTGACTCAAGACAGGTTGAGATGACTAGCAAGTGGTTTATTGCTCATTTGTCCTGTTTGTTTGACTGAACTTAAATGAAGGGAACATTTTTAGATAGTTTTTCCCTCTTAACCAAGAGGTGAATTTTATAGTTCATCTGTATCATCTTTTCACGTCTGATTTTTCTCAAACCACTCATTTTACTGTTGTGTCCGATTGTCACAAGCTCTCTTGTCTTTCACAAATTCCACTTCTGCAGGCTTTTAGTATATTTGGTAATATGTCCTCAATATTTAATATATAAAGCTGAAAAGTAAAAAAAGACACTCTTTGGAAATTCAAACCCAGAATATGAATATTAAGGTTGGGGAACCCTTGTTCGTGTAGTATTCTGTATTTTAATTTATTTGGTGAAAACTGTACCTTTTTTATTTTAACCCGTGTTTAATTGTTTTCGTTTTTAAAGTGTGAACTGTACAGGCACTGTAATTTGTTCGCTTTTGGGTTTATTCTAGAAAGTGTATTTTATTTATAATTATTTTGTCATTTGCGCTATTCTTTTTGTCAGGGATTTTTAGCCATTGTAAAACAAACAGCCATTAAGCCATCAAATTCAGCAGTTATTTCCCCCACAACCCTCAGGTTTCCGATCACCACAATCAAGACTATACAGCAGTCAAGTGTTTGCATTGAGAAATTGTGAATTTGCTTGTAGAATGTTCTATGATGCTTATTTATTTTTTATTGTGGTTCACTGTATGTAATATTTGCTGAGAACAAGTAAAATCGTTTTCTACTCAAATTGTGTGGTAGTCCACATTAGAAACAGTTCGATTGTGAATGTTTTTTTTTTTTATTATTTATTTACAGAACATACTTAAATTGCAATGAGTTTACAAAAAGGAAAACAAAATCTATACAAAAGGTTTGTAGCTACAATTCAGTTAGCCCAGTCTTGAAAGCGAAAACAGTCGCTTGCAATCTTCCATACGGGCTGGTCGCTGTTAGGAGAGGCTTGGGCAGTTAATAAGAAATTCTGGTTGAAGTATCTCTGTTTGTTTCCGTCAAATTTCACTGAGCCAGCTGTAACCACCAACAAAGTCGTTTGGCCTTGAGTTGCTTGTTCTGTTAAAAAAATGCATTTGATTAAACAATAGGAAAATATATTATTATTATTATTAATTAAAACATGATGAGCATACCATGCACAGGCTGGCAGTCAAGAGTTTGCACTTGAAACTCACTGGAAGGAAGACTCTCAAAGAACTCGCTGAGAGCATCATGACCTGTGAAAGCATTTCCATTCCACACTAGTGTTGCTTTGTCCAGATACAGCCTCGTCAAATTCTGAAAGCATCATTATTATTATTAAGTCTTTGAATGCACAGATCAGCAAACATGCTATTAGAAGTGAAAACTCCAAACATGAGATGAGCGTACCCTTCTTCTCTTATCCATACAGTCATAATAGATATTGACGAATTCATCCGAGTATCTGCATGACTGATCAACTAGAGTCCTGAAGTCCTGATCAGTACCGAATAGAATTGATGAGCACAGTTATGAAACATATTTGCATAAGCATTTAGATGAATGTTGACCTCAGTGAACACTCACCACCGTTGATGCCATGCTACTGAACGTGCACTTCGCCGATGTTCAGCCGTTTTGAGAAATTGATATCCAAACTACTAATAATAAAACATAAAGAAAGATCAGAGCGATTTAAAATGTAGGCACACGCCAGATGGAAAAAAAGCTGCGCATCGTAAAATTACGGTATGTAAGAAAATCACCTGTAATCGTAGTTTATGCCCACTTGGAAAAAGATGGTATTGCGTGTAAAAATATCAGAAGTATGATCTCTCACTCTTTTGAAAAAACAAATCCAACCTGGAGAAAAAAATGTGTGTGTCCACGGTTATTGTTCCGCCGGAAAACTACACCCTCATTCTAAGTTCCCAGCTGCAGGAGGAATAAAATACACAATATGACAAAAGGCAAAGTAACGTGCATAAATAAGTCAAATAAATACTTAAAGTGCACAAACAAAATGGCCAGTGTGCTTACTTTCGTTTTCTCCTTGTTGTTATTGGTTTGGATTTTCTAGTTTGCATTTATGCATATGTAAATTAGTAAAATCGTAACACGATTAATTAATAAATTTTAAAAAAAACTGTTTTATCATATATCTTTCGATCATTTTTGAAACCAAAGTACATTTTACCACAACAGTAAGGTGAAAATGTTTTACAATGTTTTCATAGCTTTCTCACAATCACTCTTTGTATTTGATACCAAAATGTAATACAAAGCCACAATAAATGTATTGTAGTTTCAGGGTAATCATTAAAAAAAAAACATATTATTTTATACATAAATCTACATATAAAACATTTATAGAATCTAGAGTTTCTAAATATAAAGAATGTGGTGCTACATTGGCTTTATTTATTTATTTTTTTTATTCGTACGGCTATTATATAACTTACAAACTAGCCAAATGAATGACTCAATCAGCTTTATTACAACTTTAGGTACGTTTGTTAGTTATTGTATATTTCTTTTAATCAGGCACCATTCTGCGGCACCTACGTAAGTTGTTTTATCCAATTAAATTGCAGCTTAAATTTTTGGGGAGAAAAAAAGAAACATGATCATCGGCTCAGAGTGGTTTTAGGAAGAATTAAGAGATCTACAATGGACGCTCTGATATTATTTGAAAATTATGTTAAAAAAGCTCTAATAATGAAAGAATTTCTTGTTGCTGTTTTCTTTGACATTGAAAAGGCATATGACACTTTATGGAGGGAGGGACTGTTAATTAAGTTAAATAAAATCGGAATAGGGGGGAGAATGTATAATTGGATATTAGATTTTTTGTTTGAGCGTACATTCCTTAACCCAGCATTTTTTAGAGTGTAGTAATAAGAATCATCGTACACGCACAATTTTAAATGATTGTTGGCAATATAAAAAGAATGGAGGGACTAGTTTTGGTTGGAAGTATGAACAGTGGGTCAAGGATTGTGGTCTGGAGAATGAAGAAAATTGTCCCAACATGCCATTAAATGGGGTATCAGTATGGAATATTCCTGAACCCATTGTTGAAATTAGATTGTTGGAGGCCCGGGAAAAAGCAGAAGAAAGATATACTAATAGTTATGAAATCAATGTTTTTATGAGAGAAAATTTTTATTCTTTTATACAGATCTATACAGATGGATCTAAAGACCCAATCAAACAAAAATCAGATTCTTCATCAGCTCTTAAAAGTATATTGTCGACAAAAACTGACAGAGAAGACCTGCTAGTAGAAATGTACACATTACTGTACAGACTGAAAATAGAAGGTATAATCGTATACGTTTGTTGGGTACCGGCACATATCGGGAATAGAAGGAAATGAAACAGTGGATAAATTAGCAAAAGAAGCTTTAAAGAAAAACTTGGTGGATGTTAAGCTACCTCTGGGAAGGAATGAGATAAAATCAGTAATTAATAGGGAAATAATAAGAATATGGCAACAAAGATGGGAAAATAGCAGCACAGGTAGGTGGTATTATAATATTGTAAAATCAGTAGGGGAAAAAATAACAGTTTTATGGAAGACACAGAAAGGAAGAAGTAATGATTTCTAGATTAAGGATGGGTCACACAGGACTAAATCCAACACTTGCATTAATGGGGAAGCATGAAAATGGTATGTCTGATGAATGTGATGTTTTTGAAACAGTAGAGCATGTGCTCTTTAAATGTCGTAAATATGAAGATCAGCGTAACCGTATTTTAGGCATATTAAAGGAACTGACCAGTGAGTGTCGTGCACCTTCTGGGAAAGGGTTTGAGTGATAGTCAGATGTTTAAGGTGGTTTTAACATTTTTAGAGCTCACAGGATTAGACCACAGGATTTAGTGTTTGAGGATGAGGATCATGATGCTTCTGCCCATCTCGGAGGTTGAGGAGCACAGTGTGGAAGCTGGAGGAGCTGAACACACAGCTTGGGCTCTGATCTTCTGGGGTGGGTGGTGCATTACAAATTTTAATTTTTATTCTTTTTTTTTTTTTTCCCTGCAGTACAGCTTCATCACCCATGTGCGCAAGATATACAGTAGGTGGCGGTAATACTCCTAAGGAGTGAACGGCCATTGAACAAAAAGAAGAAGAAGAAGAAGAAATTGCAGCTATTAATGGAAAGGATGGTTACAGACCGTTTGACATATTTATTGGAAAAGAGAGGAATATTAACTAAATATCAAAGTGGTTTTAGAAAAGGAAGAGGAACAATGGACCCTGTTGTATGTTTGGAAAATGAAATTAGAAAAGCTCAGGTAAATAAAGAATCAGTAATTGCAGTATTTTTCGATGTTGAGAAAGCATATGATATGATGTGGAGGGAGGGACTTTTGATAAAACTGAAAATGATGAATATAGATGGAAGAATTTACAATTGGATTAAAGATTTTATGGCGTACAGAAGTATACAGGTGAGAATTGGAAATGAATTGTCAAACAGATGTGAGATAGAAAATGGAACTCCACAAGGGAGTGTTATAAGTCCATTAATTTTTTCCATAATGATTAATGATGTATTTAATCAAGTACAGCAAGATGTAGGTCGATCTCTTTTCGCTGATGATGGAGCTCTATGGAAAAGGGGAAGGAATATTTTGTATATTAATGGAATGATGCAAGAAGCAATTAGAAAGGTAGAAGAATGGGCATGTGAAAGAAGAAGAAGAAGAAGAAATTGCAGCTTGTCTGTGTTTGGGGCGGGGCCATTTAGATTGTCATACTGGTGCTCCCCAAACTCTGAGATGGAGGGAAGAGTATCAAATGTAGAAATCTGTAATTTAGCTTATACTGGAAAGTTTGAAGAACTTAAAAAATGCGTGTTGTCTGACAGCTCACTAGCGACCAAAACAGACCAGGTAAGGTTAAGTGGGAAGTGTCGGTGCGCATGCACAGCGGTTAGCATGATGCTATATTGAAGTCTATCCATTTATTCAGAGATAGCTGTCTGTCACGAGTTTAAAGTGCTCTGAACGCTTCCGTTTCTTACAGGACAGCAGGTCTGCTCTGCACTGGGCTTGTTCAGCTGGACATGTGGCTATCGTGCAGTTTCTGTTGGATCTTGGAGTCGAAGTGGATCTCAAAGATGATGTGAGTCAGCATTGTGTCATGCTTCAGTCCAGAGCCTCACACTGCATCAGTTAATGTTATTGCATTTCAAAAGAAACTTTGCTCTCAGCGTTATTGCTGATCTCCAATTGATTTAGAAGTCGAGTTATTACATGACATCAATTTTGTGTGTGTTTACATGTCCAGATAGTAGCAATATTGATACTTTGTCATTCACTGCATATCCTCTTGGTGGAGTTCTTTACCCTTTTATATCATTCCAGGCATGTTGGACTCCTCTTCATATAGCAGCATCTGCTGGGAGAGAAGAAATTGTGAGATCCTTAATATCCAAAGGAGCTCAGTTGAACGCTGTGAACCAGAATGGTTGCACCCCACTGCACTACGCAGCATCAAAAAACCTATATGAGGTAGCTTCAGCGTTTCCAGCTTCTTCTTTTTTTTAAATCAGAGAGTTATATTACATGAAAAAAAAATTCTGAACATAGTAGTGGTGCAACGGATCAAAAAACTCACGGTTCGGATCATATTACTGATTTTGAGTCATGGATCGGATCATTTTTCAGATCCGCAAAAAAAAAAACAAAAATGAGTGAAAGCTTACTTTAAGTACTTCTATACCACAGCAAAAACTACTCGCTTAACTAATAAAGTTAGTAATAAAACAAGAACAATTACACAAATTGCAAGCATAGATGAATACAACAAAACACAGTTACAAATAAAGTCAGTAACAGTAGCATTCAGGTGCAGAAATGTAATAAGTGTAAAATAACACAATAGTGCTCACTGCACAAGTTAAATACAGATTAATCTTTGTTTTTATATTAATATATAGGGTTGAAACTATTAGTCGAGAGCACCTACATTAGTCAACACCGTTCATTCAACACATTATTGCAGGCCCTTACGTTAGATCATATGAGATCAAATGACTATTCGACAATTTATTTATTTTTTAAATTTTTAAATTTATTGACTAATCTTTGGTTGGGGTAAAAATAAGTTTGCTATATGCAGTGTTGGGAAGGTTACTTTGGAAACGTAATAGGTTACAGATTACAAGTTACCCTATTTAAAATGTAATAAGTAGTGTAACTAATTCAGTTACTTTATTAATGTAACTGATTACATTTGATTAAGTTTTGATTACTTTTCTAAATTTCTAACGAATGTTTTTAATTGTTAATCATTTTCAAACATTTAAACCAGGCAGGGTTAACCTTACAGTAGTACTCAATACTGATTACTATCAGTTTTTCAAGATCCTTCATCACTTGAAATAAGATTATAATCATTTAATTTTAAAGCACAGCCACTAGAAAATCAGACTTCAGCACCTCTTTTAACTTTGAGATTTATCTGAGGTAAATACAGATTTAAAATCATAAGAAATGGTTTAATAGCTATGATACTGTTTTTGAAATCAAATCTTTACATTGCTATGACAGGAAACACTGGTATTTAACAATGCCTTGAAAAAAAAATGATAATCTTAAAAATAAAGCATACATAAACCCAAATAGGAATAAAACAGTTATCGAATAAGCATGTGTCCTATTCTTAAACTCCAATCCAGGGAACAATCCAACCCTCTCCATTGACTTTGTATCGCGGGAAGCTGCCTCCTTGTCATTTCTGACTTATAACAAAAAACAGAACAATGCCTAAAAGCTGCTGTGTGACAAAGTGTACAGCAAACAAGCTAAAAACCCAGAACTACATTTTTATAAGCTGTCGACCCCCAAAAAACGAGCGTATAAGGACACAAGAGTGGAGCGCAACGTGTCATATTACTCAGAACTATGCCCACAGGAGGGGAACGTAATCGGTGACAGATAACATTAATTATTTTTATCCATGTCAAAAGATTATTTCACCACCTATGTGAACCTGAGAGGAGGAGATATATTGAGAAACTAAATTTTATTGGTCTATGTCAGTGCCCCTTTTCCTTATCTTCCTTTTGTTGGAGAAATGATCCAACTGAATGGCCCAACGTGAAATACCCTGACATCTACAACTATTTGATCGAATCACCAGGCATTGATAACAGTATCATTTAATTAGGGTGACCATATTTTAGTTTTCCAAAAAGAGGACAGTGGGTGGGGCGGGACGGGGGGCTGTGGTGTGGTTGGTTGGTGGTTAAAGTAGTGCCCAAAGTAGCGCAATGGCCATATCCCAAATATTAAAACTCAAAATATGTCATTTCCATACCTAAAATACATATTTTACAGTAACTATTATGCATATTGATCATAAACACAGCTAAAAAGCTTCCTACCATTGGCCCTCCTTCACAAAACTTAACAGCACAGTTTTATCATAGGTAGAATGCAAAATTAATTTATGCAACATTTCAAACCTATAACCCACAGGGGAAAATCAACCCGTGGCAACAGTTTAAAAGTAGCCCAATTCCATCGGGAAAAAAAACGTGGACTTCACAATCCTACATCCAACACGAGCTGCAAGAGTCAGATTTGACTGATCAGGGGTTGAGAGGAGAGATGGCTGACAGACCATGCTGGAGGATTTGCTGCTCAACAGATCATGAGCTCATTGACAACTATCTGATCTTCCTTTACACAAAGCGCGTGTGATCACGAAAGTGAAAGTGAACAGCGAGCGCTCATTTAAAAGAGATTTATATACTCCACATATTGATATCGGCTCCCTGATGTGCGAAAATTATATGCAATATTAGAACGTTTGTGGGAACACTGGGCACAAAAATCACAGGAGTGGGCGATAATGGGCAGAAATTCAGCGGGAGCGGGATAAAGAAAACAGTCTCTTAGCAGGGCTCTAATACAAAAACGCACACAATGAATGGCGACTGTAGAAAGCAGAAGCCGAATCCCGTACATTTTGGGCAATTTAGAAATCCCGGCCGGATGCATTTTTTTAGGTCCGAAAAAAGGACATGTCTGGGAAAAAGAAGACGTATTGTCACCCTAATTTAATTTATCTAACAAAGATCAAAACACATAGCTTAGATGGCTTCAATCCGTAACTTATGTAATAATAATCAAAGCACATAGCCTCAGCTTTAAGCAGGGGTGCAGTTGATTACTAAAATGTTGGGACAAGTTAGCTATTAGAAAGCTTATATTAGCTATGTGTGTTAGCAAGCTGTAGCTTGGGCCAATTGGTATTTGTCGTCTTTGGTATTTACTACTTATATGAACTATTTGATAAAATTTTGATATTTACAAGTATTTGTTTTTAATCAAATAATGAATATTTCCTGTTGCCGATTACGTTTCCCTCCAGTGGGCTTAGTTCTCAGAGTAATATGACACGTTGCACTCTACTTTTGTGTCCTTAAACACTCGTTTTATTGGGTCGACAGCTTATAAAAAAGTAGTTCTGGATTTTCTAGCTTGTTTACTGAACAGTCATGGCCAAAAGATTTGGCAGTGACAAATTGTGTTTTGCAAAGTTTGCTGCTTCAGTATTTGTTTATTATTTTTCCACATGTTTCTATGGTATACTGAAAAACAATGATAAGCATATCATAAGTTTTAAAGGTTTTTATTGGCAAAAAATATATAATGAACACTTTACAGTGTTGACCCTTGTTCTTCATAACCTCTGCGGTTCACTCTGGCATGCTGGATATCAGCTTCTGGGCCAAATCCTGACCGATGGCGATCCATTCTTGCCTTATTAGTTCTCGGAGTTGATCATTCAATTTGTGGGCTTCTGCTTGTTCACTCGCCTTTTGAAGACCGACCACGGGTTCTCTATGGGATTGAGATCCGGGGAGTTGCCTGGCCACGGATCCAAAATTTCAATGTAATGATCTT